>NW_007775011.1:2509-3882 GCF_000696425.1 Galeopterus variegatus | reverse complement strand
GTCTCTGGTCCACTGGCCTATCGGACTTGGCTTTATTTTAAATCCCCCTGCCACAATTTAAAAAAAAAAGAAAGAAAGAAAAGAAAAGAAAAAGACAGAGGGAGGAAAAGGAGTAAAATAACTACTCTAAGTAGTAATAAATTACCTGAAACAAATAATCTCATGAGATGAGGAAGAAGGAAAGGGCCATAATAAATAAGCAGTTAAGGTTTTTCAAAGATTCACGAATAACAAACACCCTCTGCATCCTATCTTTTGGTAAATCCCATTTCAGTAGTGCACACAGCTCTATAACACACCTCTGGTGGAATTTCCTCTCAATAAGGCATTAGATAAAAGTAAGCTATGCCCTGCATTGAATTGTGAGTTATTTCAAATCAGAGGATACACTGATCACCATAATGGATTCATGGTTATTGTAACCTGTTGAAGAGGCTTAAATAAATACTGAGATTTTGTTGTATTTGTACAACTCATATATATGCTTTGTAGGAGGTGGTGTTAGTGACATAGAACAGTGCCATCCAAGGTAGGGTCTGTTTTCTCTGAGGGCTGATAGTTTGAGACACAAACAGAAAATATTAGTACTCCTAATTACATTTTTTTAATTCAAACTTTTAAAATTTTTTGTATGTATCACAATGCACATAATATTTTTATATTTTTGTAGAGTTGTGCACAAACACACCTTATAAAAGAATAGACTATAAATGTATATACGAGGGAAGTACATGCTCAAACTTTTTTAACCTATGGTGGTGTATGATATAAAAAGTTTGGCACACATTAACCTCAAAGCATGGAATTATTCATAGACCAAGCATTTTTTTTTTAATTTTAATAAGAATGTCACAAGAAGTAGAAAGATTGGGGTCTTTGAAATCAGCCAGTCTAGAGTAAGAATTCCATTTCCATCTTTTTAAAAATAATATGACCTTAAACAAGTTACAACATATCTTTAAAAAGTCACGATAATAACAACAAACTGCACAGAGATATTATCAGGGTAAAATAAAAGCAAATGAATGCTGTAACTAAGTACAATGCTTAATGTGCGTAAGTGGTCCATAGAGGTTAGTTCTGCTCCCCTCTCCGCTTTTCTTGAATCTCTCTCACTACAAAATCCAGATATCCTGTAAGTTTATTTTGTCAGTTGTTTCATGTATAATTCATCCCTTATTCAAAAAGCAACAGATTACTTTATTACAAGAAAAACTTTTAATATTTCAGAGCAACTAATATTGAATAAAAGAGAAAAATGGGAGTCTCTTCTCTTGACCATTATTTCTTTCTTAACTCCCACCTTAGCATTTCCACTTAAGAGACAAGTTCCTCTCCACCCCAAAAAGTATGTTTGCAATATTGGGCCTTGC
>NW_007775011.1:0-1093 GCF_000696425.1 Galeopterus variegatus | reverse complement strand
AATTATTCAATTTTAGCTATAAATATTGGTCAGATTCACCCAAATCTGCTAATATTTTATCTTCTGTTGTTGTATAGCTAAATACAAGAACTGCTTATCCTTCCCCAGTCTCTAAATTTTAACAGGTGAAAATGCGAAAATAGTCTAGGGATTAAAATGCTAGAGCACAATGAGCTGTGCAGAAATTCAAAGAAGTGGAGAAGGGACAAGCCCCCATGTAGAGTTTTCCTTCTGTCACTTAGGTCTAGCTGCCTCAAACCATAGTTAGCCCCATCATTAATAAGACTAAGAAAATAAGACCATAGCAACATGTTTAATTCTAGTGGCATAGAATTGGAACTGTTCTAATGGCATAAATCTACCTTTGTAGTATAGATTGATGATTAAAAATGCAGGCTCTGGAGATGCACTGTGGGCTTCGAACTCTGTGACATAAGTTATTTAACTTCTTATGGAAGTTAAGTGAATTAATACAATGAAACACTTAGAACAGTACCATCAATGTTCAGAAAATTGTTATTCTTTTTATACTGTCTCATAATAAAGATGGCACTATTTGCAGGAGATTTCTGTCTAGAACTCCAGAAAAGCTTCCACATCTCTGGATTGGTGCACTGATACTGGTGTGGATAATTCAAAATCAATATTATGCTCCAAGAATACTAAGTTTAGATCATCAGTTATGCATAGGGTGGAGAGAATTCCCACTGTATTTCAGGACCTGTAAAAGATACTAGAAAATAACCCTTTAAAATCAGGTTAACATTCTTATAAATCATCATTCGATAAAAAAACTTACAATACTGTAATAGAACTATGATATTTCTATGCCTTCCTCACAGAGACCAAGATGACTCAGAGACATAATCATGATAAATAGAATATAGGTAAACCAAGATAAGTTATAAAGCTATTAATTGCAATCTCCTCCTAACAGAAAGTTTGTATAATGTACGAAATATAGAAGAAAGGAAACCAAGCAGAATAATTAGTCAGTTTACTTTGCAGGTGTTCTAGTGAGAAGGGTTTCCACAGCAGTAAGTAAGAATATTCCAGGAATTTGGACATTATGACCCTATTTTTATGGTTACAA
>NW_007775010.1:2172-3883 GCF_000696425.1 Galeopterus variegatus | reverse complement strand
CGGCCCATGGCTCACTTGGGAGAGTGTGGTGTTGATAACACCAAGGCCATGGGTTCGGATCTTATATAGGGATGGCCGGTTGGCTCACTGGCTGAGCATGACAACACCAAGAATTGGGCCTTATGAAACCTCAAGACCAAGGCCATGGGTTCGGATCCTATATAGGGATGGCCGGTTGGCTCACTGGCTGAGCATGACAACACCAAGAATTGGGCCTTATGAAACCTCAAGGATTGTGCTCTGGAATCAAACTATCTGAGTTCAAATCCCAACTCTGCCACTGACTAGCTATGTGACCTGAAGAAAGTAACTCTCACTTGAGTCTCAGTGTGTGCATCTGTTAAATGAAAAAAATAAAATAATTACTATCTCACAAGGTTGCTTTGAGGAATGGCTGCAATGAATATAAAGTGCTTAGCACAGAGCCTGGGACATAGAAAACGTTTAGTAAACATAAGCTGGTATTATTTGGGGAACAATTAATATCTAATTGATAGGGTTTCTCTGAAGATTAAATAGAAAAAGTATAGTCTAATAGAAAAAAGCATGGACTCTGAAACTACAGGATCCCTCACTAAATAGCTGTGTTACCATTAGCAAGTCACCTAACGTTCCCGTGCTGCCATTTTGTTACCTGAAACCAGGGGTTCTAACAGTACCACTTCTTAGAGTTGTTCTGAGGATTAAATGAATTCGGTGTTGTGAAATACGGATGATCCCCAATTTACAATGATTCCACTTACAATTTTTTTACTTTGTGATGGGTTTATGGGGTATTAAATGCATTTTTGATTTACAATATTTTCAACTTAATGATGGGTTTATCGTGACATAATCCCATCGTAGGTCAAGGAGCATCTGTACTTAGAATAGTGACATAGTAAATGCTATATTAGTGTTTTGTTTAATAAGATTAAGTATACACAGTGTGTGACTCATAGAGGGAATCCAATAAATAATTTTTATGTTAATTCCACTGCTATTATTATTATTATTATTAGCATTGACAGTTTTTATACATAAAAGCTTCTGAGATTCCCCAGGAATATAACCAGCAATGCTAAGGACAGAGCGGCCCCTTGTGGGCACGTCCCACTGTGTTGTTGATTCAGCCCTTCCCTGAGCTGCTAGCATGGAAATCCATCCTATGCTGGATGGAAGGAATAAGGGGGTGAATCAAATCTACTCCCCACCCTTGCAGAACTCACAGTCTGGTAGGGAAGAGAACCATGGAGACTGATCACTCCTTACCACTGAGTCCAATGGAAGCTCTGCAAAGGAGAGCCTGGGAAGCCCTCATGGTGGGAACAGGAGCAAGGATTCAGACTCAGAAGCAGTGTTAAGCTGGTAAATCAGCTCTTTAAGAAAAGAATGCTCACATTTGTAGTGTTTGCCAGTTTCCAGGGTGTGTCATTCCCATCATGACTGATTTCAACACACCAACAGTTTAACAACTGGCTCACAAAAAAAAATCCTGAATTTTTAACAATCGGTTTTTGTGAGCTGGTAGGAGCCAGCTCCAGCATTCCATTAAACTTGGGTTTGAATCCCAGTTCTCCCCCTTAATAGGGGATGACACAGGGAAAGTGACTTGTACTCTTTGAACCTTAATTTTTCATCTGTGAAAGAGAGATGACAATCAACTCTACCTCATAGAGAGATTGTAAAGATTCAATGAAAGTAAAGTGATCGCTATAGTGTCCTATAGCTA
>NW_007775010.1:0-506 GCF_000696425.1 Galeopterus variegatus | reverse complement strand
TGCAAATTAGCTGAATATTAGGAGCCTCCCAGAGATGTCGTCCACTGTTATTAGAGACAGCATCATGAAACGGAAGGAGTTTGAACTTTGGCAGCAGACCAGCCTGGGTTTGAAGTCTACTTGGGCCACTTTCTAGCTGTGGGATCTTAGGAAGCCAACGTTACCTCTCTGAGTCTGTTTCCTCAGCTGAGAAAATAGGATAATACTTATTGCACAACACTGCATTAGTTCCTGGTTTATAAACAGAGCACCACAAATGCTGTCATTACCACTTTCACCATCACCATCACCATCTTCATCCTCATCTTTATCTCCTAAACTTCTAAGTCAGGGGTCAGCAAACTTTTTCTATAAAGGACCACAGAGTAAGTATTTTGGGCTTTGTGGCCCAAATGGTCTCTGGTGTAACTACGTAACTCTGCCTTTGTAGCACAAAAGCAGCCATAGACAACAAGTTAGCAAATGGGTGTGGCTGTGCTCCAATATGATTGTTATTTACAAAAATG
>NW_007775009.1:2321-3883 GCF_000696425.1 Galeopterus variegatus | reverse complement strand
TAGCAATGCAAGGTTGCCTGTTAATTGGAATCCACTTGAGACAAAGAGTGTACCAGGATTCAGGAGGTAGAGCATACACAGGATAAACTTGGAGAAATGCATAGGTGTAGGAGAAATTTATGAGCGACTTCTTATTCGTAGCCCATTGGTCAATTGCATTTCATGGTTGCCCAGTTTTGCTTGTATATAATATTTTAAAAATAAATTTTAGTGTGCGTATTTAAGGTATACATACATGATGTTATCAGATACATATATAATAAATTGGTTAATACAGTGAACAAATTAACATACCTATTTCTCACTTTTGTGTACAGATTTTAAAGCTTAAATCATTTTATATTTGAAGTTAAATTTCAGTTTAACCTGTATGTCAAAAGCCAAAACCACTATTCTTTTCAGATATTCCTCTCTGGACTTGATGTGTATCAGGCTTCTGTAAGACCAAACCTTTAGTATTTCTAAGACCCGGATAGATTTTTTTATCCATTGAAAGTTATCTATAAGATTCCACCTTAGTATTTCCAGAGATATTATTAAGAGTTTGACAGCCACATCCTTGGTAGGGTATTTGCCTTGATTCTGTGTATTAACAGCAGTGTATTGATTTTTTTTTTTTTGTCTTTTTCCGTGTCCGGCAACGGATTGCAACCCTCAGTGTCGCCCCCGTACCGGACCGGGACCGGCAACGGGATTGCAACCCTCGGTGTTGCCCCCACGCCTCGCTCAACCAGTGAGCGGGAACCGGTCTGTATGTGGGATCCGAACCCTCGGCGGGAGCGCCTCCGCACTTCTCAAGCGGCGCACTAGCGCAGTGCGCCACCGGGCCGGCCCCTGTATTGATTTTTTTTTTTTTAAACAGCTTTAACAATTACACATTTATTATTCATATGTTTTCTGTGTGTAAGCAATCTGGACATGGCTTGGCTGCATCTTCCGCTTCAGAGTCACTCACAAAACTAAAGTGAAGGGGCACCTGTGCAGTCCACAGAAGTGAACAAAATCTGAATTAGAAGATTAAGAAGAATGATCTTATTCCTACCACACCATGCCTCCCCATTTCACAAGTTGGCACAAAGCCAGATGGAGAAAATTTCCCAAGGTCTGTGGTTCTATGGGGAGAAAAGAGAACCAGAGGCAGTCATCCAAATTCCTTAGCCTTTCAAGAAGTTTCCCAGGAAGCCCACTCCAGTCTCACTTCACGGTAAACACTAGGGGAAATAAAACAGCTAGAACACTTGGGGTCAGGTAGAAACAAATAAAGTAGGCAGAGGTCATGTAATCAGCATGCATATCTTGATGTTACCTCTGTGTTTTTCTCAGCTGTGGCACTAGCTTAAACATACCAGACAACCTCATAGCCCACCTGCAAAGCTGAATTGGTTAGCTTCAGAAGCACAGTGAGAAGTTTAACCTAGCTGAGTTTGTAAATGGCTAATATCCACCCCAAAAACCCTGCCCAGGAAAGAAGGTACCCACCTCCACCTATTTTGGAGAAACGAAAGTGCTAGATTGTCCTAACCCGGGAAGTCAAGCAACATCTCTACTCAGCCAAAAAGCCT
>NW_007775009.1:0-538 GCF_000696425.1 Galeopterus variegatus | reverse complement strand
ACAAAGAAAAAATTCTGATAGCAGCAAAAGATAAGAAACATATCACATACAACAGAGTGCCAATATGACTCTCAGAGGATTTCTGAGCAAAAATCCTGTAGGTCAAGTGACAACAGAATGAAATGTTCAAAGTACTGAAGAAGAAAATCCTGCCATCCTAAAATATTTTATCCAGCAAACCTGTCCAGAAATGCTGGAGAGATAAACTTTCCTAGACAAACAAAAGCTAAAGGAATTATCATCACTAGACCTGCCTGACAGGCATTGCTAGATTTAAATAGGCTTTACAAATTGCAATGACTTTATATGAACAAAAACTGTAACCTGAGTCTATGATTGACTGAAACCTTTCATAATATACATCCTTACTGTAGTGGATTGAATTATGTCTGCCCAAAACTCACTGAAACTTGAATTGTGTCTCCCAAGTTGTATCTATTAGAAACTTAGTCCCCACTGGGACTGTTAAGAGGGTGAGAAATCCTATTATGGTAATTGTAAGGTGGAGCCTTGAAGAGGTGATTGGATTGTAGGACTG
>NW_007775008.1:0-3884 GCF_000696425.1 Galeopterus variegatus | reverse complement strand
GGTTTACAGAAAGCTTGAAAAGGTCTGTGATAGCCTTTAAATCCCTGAAGCCAAACCCAAATTTTGCATATTTGTCTATTTGGAGCTTTTTTTATTTGGCAGCTGGCTGGCACAGGGATTGAACCCTGCACCTTGGGGTGGGTTTACAGAAAGCTTGAAAAGGTCTGTGATAGCCTTTAAATCCCTGAAGCCAAACCCAAACTTTGCATATTTGTCTATTTTTTTTTATTTGGCAGCTGGCTGGCACAGGGATTGAACCCTGCACCTTGGGGGAGCTGGCTGGCACAGGGATTGAACCCTGCACCTTGGGGTATTGAACCCTGCACCTTGGTGTTATCAGCACCACACCTCTAACCAGCTGAGCTAACCAGCCAGCCCTATTTAGAGCTTTTCTAAGCAGAAGGTAAATAGCCTTAGTTATATTTTCAAAGTTACCTGGGAACCAAAAGCAGGGTAAAGACTACTCATCTAGCTCACTAACTCCTCCAGAACCTGGCATCAGCCATCTGTGACAATTGCTTTTGGGGCTGTCCTCACATTGGCACCCCAGAAGCATGCTTCTCTGACTTCTACTGCAAGTAAAGAATAACTGGGCTCCTGTATTGTCTTTGAGTCCCATCCTCCACTCCTGAACTTCAGTCTTCTACAGACAATGAATTACTCATGTAATGTCAGAACTCTCTAATTATTCTTTGTCCTTCCTTCCTTTCTCCCTCCCTCTCTCCTTGTCTCCCTCCCTCTCTTTTTCTTCTAGTGACCACAATGCAAAGATCTTGTACTCTTACAGTTCTGGCAAAATGTAATATTTGTTCAGCCATGGTTTTATTTCTTACTCCATAAACCAGTCCATGCCCACCCCCACCCCATCATTGCCTTGGCTTCATTGATCTCTTCCTCCTTTGAACCACTGACACATCTTGTACCTCCATTATAACACATCTTGTTTGAAATTCCTTAGCTATGTATGTCTCTCCATGTGACTGTGAGCTCCTTGAGAAAGTTTGTGCCTTTTCATTGCTGCATCATCAGCATCTAAATTAATACTTGAACAAACGTATATTAACTGGGTTGCCTTATAAGACTATTACTCTAAGGGTGTCTTTGGAAATATTATATGGAACATTACATAGCTGTCTCTTTGGAAAGGTAAACAAAAGAAATTGTCTTTTTAGCCTTCGTGACTTATGTGAATGATTGTGTATCCATTTCTGTGCTGACTACCCAGAGCTATATTCATAATGTCCTTGTCATTAGCTGCAGAAATCATGCCAAACCACAATATTTGTTTTATTTCATCTTTCTTATGGTACTTTTCACTTTGCTTTGATTTCCTTGCCTCTTTTAATAAATATTATTTGCATACATAATTAAGCCATCTTAAATCAGTTTAGGTATAGTTATATAGTTAAATCAGTATAGGTATGATTATATATATGTGTGTGTATGTATCTCTTGTACATAAGTACATATATGTATATTCCTAGTCTCACCCAGGTTTACACAGAAAGCAATCTTAGAACTATCTAATAGAATCTAGTTCCCACCAGAATATATGCGTCTTTTTAAAAGCTAGTTGCATTCTCACATTTCATCCTACATCTTTACTCAATTACATTGACCTGAGCCCCTCGTCCATCCTCTCTCCTGAAACAACTCAACATTTGGCTATCCAAGCTCTGATTTTAACAAATTTGTTATGCAAATATTACCTCTACAATAGAAATAAAATATGAAATGGCATTTTATAATGCCAGAATAGTACTATAAATCCATTACTAAACATTTCAGGATCTACTTGCTTGCTATACAAATTTGTGGTCCTTAGACCAGCAGAGTCTTACTTCATCAAAATCTGCATTTTAAGAGTTATCCAGGGTATTTGTATGCACATAAAAATTTTGAAAAGCACTGATCTACATGATCTTATGGATAAGTTCCATTTTAAATATTGAAAATACAAAATTTGCAATTGATGAATGGTGGAAGTTTAGTGTAATGTAAAAAATAAAATCAGCCCAGATCTAGATTAGTATTAGAGTCCTGTCTCAGCTTCCTATTTTCATTTATACTAGACTCAGTATGTACCTCCTCCTGTTTATTAGGCACGTGTGTGGATGATGGTATACAGAGATGAGTAAGACAGAGCCTCTGGACTCATCGAGCTAACTCTGTAATCCTGAGCAAATCTGTGAAAGGATGATGGATCAAACACACATCCAATTTTGCTCCCCCCTCACACTCTACTCAACCTGCTTTAAAGGGATTTATTTTCTGTAAAGACAAATATACAAGAATAGGGAGAACAAGAGAGGAGAGCACAGCAAAAACAATTTTGGAAGCTGTGAGGCAGATGGATGAGTGAAACTGACTTAGCAAATGTGAAAATGCTGAAGCCTAAGTCAGTAATGGGGAAAGCTGAGAACCAAACCAATTTATCCCTCAAAATCTACGAACAGTTCAGGAATTGAAAGCACCATATACCACTGAAAGTAGAGGGAAGACTGGGGTTGGGATTGTGAACAAATAAAATAAGAAAAATTGTTTGAATGATGTGTGAGAGTCAGTTAAACCCTTAGATCCCATCCTCTCCCCATGTCCCTGAGTGACTCTCCCTGGGTAAACAAAGCAAAATATTTAGCTGCATTCTCTGGAGAAGGGAAAACAGGTTCTCTGTACTGGTAGACACTCCATATAACTGAAGATGGGACACATGATATTTGCATTTGAAATGCTAAGACCTTAACCCCACCCAACCCCAGCCCTAATTATTTCACTAAGACTCCAGAATATTGGCAGCCAAATTTTACCCTCTCTGCAGAATATTGTGAGACTCTTTCTTGAGGAATATAACTAACTCAAAAGAAAAAAATTAAAGAGAAAGACATGATAAATTAAATATCCATGAGTCCTTACTCATATAAATAAACAATTGAACAAATAAATAAATATGAGAAGAGACAAATCTCCCATGCAGAAGAATTCCAAATAATCTGTGTAGATACTGTACCTTCGAGGAGGAGAAGTATAACTTCCCTCTCCTAAGTGTGGGCTGCTTTGGACTAACAAATAAATAAATATGAGAAGAGACAAATCTCCCATGCAGAAGAATTCCAAATAATCTGTATAGATACTGTACCTTCAAGGAGGAGAAGCATAACTTCCCTCTCCTAAGTGTGGGCTGCTTTGGACTTCCTTCCAATGAGTACAATATGGGTAGGAAGAAGAAAAAAGAGTAACTTTACAGTGGAGAAACTTGACAAACACTACCTCAGCCAAATGATCGAGGTCAACAGCAAGAGCGACAAGTCATGTTCATAGTAAGCACCCTTCTTAATAGAGGTAATAAAAATTGCACTCTGTGGTTTCCTCCCTAAAACCCATAACCCCAGTCTAACCATGAGAAAAACACAAGACAAATTCCAGTAAAGGGATATTCTACAAAATACCTGACCAGTACTCCTCAAAACTGTATCTGTCATCAAAAACAAAGGAAGATGAGAAACTGTCACAACCAAGAAAATCCTAAAGGGACATGATGACTAATGTGGTATCCCAGATGGGATCCTGAAAGAGAAAAAGGACATTAGGTGAGATGTAAGGAAATATAAATAACATATGGACTATAGTAATAATGTATCAATATTAGCCTATTAATTATGACAAATGTGCAATACTGTACTAATGTGAAATATTAATATTACTGGGAAATTGATGTGGAGTTTATGGGAACTACAATCATGTTTTTAATTTTCAAGACCTCTTATTTCTTCTCTTGTCTAAGAATATCTTCTATTGTCTAGGAATATTAATAATATTTAAAAGTTTTCTTCTGCTCAAATCCACTCTCTTTTCTTCAAGTTGCCTTTATCTGTTTATTTTGGTTT
>NW_007775007.1:0-3884 GCF_000696425.1 Galeopterus variegatus | reverse complement strand
GTCATTTATTTTAGGAGTTTCAAGTAGACCTTCCCATAGGGTCCAAAAATCCCTTGTGATATCATAAAACCTTTCTCCTTTCTTGTTTTCCACTACTGATTCCAAGAGGTAAGCCTTCACACGTGACTCCTTTTTGAGAGATACACTCAGTTCTCTGTGACTTTCTGAACTCAGAGAGAAGATGGGTGACCTGACCCTTGCCTTACACAGTCCTAGATGCTCCATAGCACACAGTTTCTTGTCGCAAGTTCAGGATGGTTTCTATAACAAAATGCATCTTAAATTTCCAAGTTATTCAGGATCACCTATTAAGAATTTCAGGTTTGGGTTCGTTATCACCAGAAATGATGATCTTGTAAATCTGGGGCAGGACCCATGAAACTGCTGTAGCAATAAACACCTATGGTCATTGTGGTGCAGGTTGTCTTGAGTTCACACTTGGAGAAAGAATGAGCTATGATGACAAACACTGGCTTGTGAATTGACAAATCTGGTTGAAATTCTAGTCCTACAACTAATAGGAGCATGACTTTGGATATTTTAATCTTACTAAGCAGAATCTCCTTAAAATTAGATAGAACAAGATTTGTATCCTAGCTCATACATTTCCTGTTGATTTTTAGTGTTACTTAATTTCTCCAAGCCCATAGTGACATGTGTATGGATACAAGGAACAGTTCATTCTGGGGAATCTTACAAGTGAAGAATCAACAAGAAGAGGCATGTGGTTACCCAGAGCTCTTGGCTTTCTGCAGAGATACCTGCAGGCCTAGAGCTTGTTGAACCCTCTGTGACTGTGCTCTTGGGAAGGAACCCTGATTTCAATTGTGCTCCTTTTAATGGGGTGAGCATGAGAACGATCTTAACAGTGTTGACACTGAACTAACAGTGAGGTACAATGATCTGTAAGTTCCCCTGGTGTTGTGTGTAACTACAATGTAATAACAGCTTAATTGCCAGCTATATAGGGGAGTAGTGAGAAATGCCACTTTCTCAGTACTTGGAGACTTAGGGAGCACTTGGAGGAAATGCTGCATCTTCTTGGGTGAAGACTGCATTTCCTGTTCCATATAGCTCATTTCTGGACAATTCAGATATAGCTCCCAGGGAACTTTCCAGATAGACTCCACACTATCTCACAAGACTTCTGCAAGCATCGAATGGAGTAATATATAAATGAACCTAATTCTCTCCTGATCCACAGTATGCACCCAATGTTGGTATCTCTATCACTATATATACTTAATTCCTATTGTGTACTCTATAGGGCCAGGGACTCTTAAAAACTGCATGTTTTATACTCCTCTGTCCCAAACTGGCTAATTGGTTCTATTATAATTGTTGTTGTTGATGTTTTTGTTGTTATTAATGCCATTAATCTAAGTTGAAACATTGTTGTAGATTCTGTTTTTCTTTTCCTGGGGGAAATTCAGTCTAAGTGAGACAATTATTTTTTCTCCTCTTAGGTTGAAGCCTATTATAATTCTAACAATTTTCCATAGACTTTTTCGCATTTAAATTGTTATAAGCTTTATGTAAGTAGCTAAACTGCCAAACTGGCTTTTAGGGAAAGAAGGGGCTGAATTTCACAAATCTTTATTATTTAAAATAGTATTATTTGGAAAACTTGCTCTGAAATTGTTTTAATATAACACATCATTCATGTTTGCCAATATTTGTACATGAGGCTTTATGAGCTCACATGGAATTATATATAATACATAATATTAATATATACAATTCATAATACTGTAAATTCAAACTTTAATATTATAAATTATATATATACTACACGTGTGAATGCATTGTATAAATATGCTTTAATAGTGCTGTATGATTATAAAATGAGTGCTGTATTAGAAGTTGTTTTGTTTATCTTCAGTTCCTGAGAATCTCCCTATTGTTTAGGGAGCCATAGTTGAAGTTACTCAAATCATTCCGAAGACTTCCATCCTGTCTCTCAGAGGGACTCATTCAACACTTTAGGGAATTACCAAGGGCCCTGTTCATTCAAGCCCTTTGCTTGTTTTTCCAGAAAACACTGAGTCCTGATCAAGGGAAAAAGAGGAAAAAGGATAAAGGGAGAATTTATGGTACTAGAGAATAGCATGACATAGATCGAAACCTTCATCTTCTGCCATCACACAGAAGCACATTTCTACATACATTCTTTGCACATAGAGGGAGGGAGCAGGAGAACCCCAAAGCACCCCAAAGAGGAACTCCCCTTCCAAATGGAACTATCTCTAACCATGTGCTATTGCTAAAAATTGAGTCTTAATATCTTTACTGTTTCATCCCCCTTTTTATTCTTTAGCCAGTTATTTTCTTAAAACAAAGTCTAACCAGGTTGTATTTCTTACCAAAACCTTCCCTGTATTCCATTTCTTACAGAATATAGATTTGAATTCTGTAGCGTGGAACTCATTCCCTTCATAATTTGGTCCAACATAACCCTTGAATCCCAATTTTATGCAATGTCTGAATGTTGGTGTTCTTCAAAGTTTTTATGTTGGAACCTAACCCCCATGGTGATGGTATTAAGAAGTGGGGCCTTTGAGAGGTAATTAGGTCTGCCCTCATGAATAAAATTAGTGCCCTTATAAAAGGGCTTGAGAACAGTGTTTGTCTCTTTTTACCCCTTCCATCTTGTGAAGACACAGCAAGAAGAGCCATTTCAGAGGCAAAGAACAGACCCTCACCAGACACTGAGTCTGCTGGTGCCTTGATCGTGGATGTCCTAGCCTACAGAACCATGAGGAATAAGTTTCTGTTCTCTTTAAACTACCTACTCTAAGGTGTTTTGTTATAACAGCAGGAAGGGACTAAGACATCACCATGCCCTTTCATAGTCCCTCCATTCTAGTGAAATGGAGCTACATACTTGTTCCCTACATATCACACTCTTTCACACTTAACGTTGCTGTGTAGTGTTCTTTTAATTGACAATAAATGTGACCTGCTCACCACTTTCCTTTATGGTTATTTAATGGTTACTTTTTCTGAAGTTTCTCCAACTCTCCTATAGATGCCAACCTCTCTGTCCTCTGTTCTCCCTTAGGCATTGCTGGCACCTCTACCACAGAACTGACAAGCTGAAGCACGCTGTCTGCATGTCAGTTGCCTGGCAGGAGCTGTGCTACCTTTGTTACCAACTCCATACCCTGCTGAGTCCAGCACATGGACTTACATAGAGATCAAAGAGGGAAAAAGCACCGATTACAATGTATTTTAATTATTTAATTATTCAATGCATTGAATGCTTTAAGAATCCTCAGCTCTTTGGACCTACTAGTGCATCTGGTACTATGCTAGGAGCTGAGCAACAAAAGAAGAAATAAAGGAGAACAAAAGAAAATAAGATACTTAATAAACCAATCAAGTACATTGCATAAACTTTATTCCTTAAGGAACTTGAGAATGCTGCATTGTTTGAACATTGAAGAGTAAATTAGGCAAAGTTTGAGAGAATATATATTATGGTCTTATTTGCTGTTTATTATGTAGATGGATTTATGGGTCTAGTTCATCTTGAAAATGTGATAATGGAGCACTATTTTACTGATATTCAGCAGGCATCAGTATGTAGTGGGAAGAGCTTGAGTTCTACAGTCAGACGGTATTCGGTTAAAATGTTGCCTTCACGCCTAAATCACCGTGTGGTTTCAGAAGTATCTTCTAACTTGTCTGAACCACAATTTCCTCATCTCTAAGATAAGGATAGTGGTAACTACCTAAAAATTAAAATAACGCATGCCAAGTGCCTTGCACATGAACACTGACATTTAAAAATATTATTATTAATGGTTACAACAATATAAGATTCATGCAAATTTTACTGAGTGCCTATAATGCCTTTAACTTTTGCAGTGTGTTTTTCCTTA
>NW_007775006.1:1817-3885 GCF_000696425.1 Galeopterus variegatus | reverse complement strand
TGGACTCGGTGCTCGTACTGGGCAACAGGTCCAGTGACTTACAGGACATCCAGCAACAGTGGCTTGACAATTTATTGCCTAGAGCCCATGACTTTTAAAATGCGTAGTCTGTGGCACCTCTGTCCTAGAGCTTCCTATTCCCTATTTATTCAGGGGAGATGGAAAAACCAGACCCAAACCTGCCTGTTTTTAAAACAACTGATGACACTGAGGCAGGTTCAAAATTGTAGGTTCGTTGCCTTTAGATTTTGCAGCGGGGGGTCCTTCCTTTTAAGAACGAGAGCACGTGCAGCAGCTCCGGAGCAGCATGCTAGAGGGTGGTGGAGGTGGGCAGCGTCTTCCATTTCTGCAGATGGTGGTGCGGCACTTCTCACACACCACGCCGAGAGAGACCCCTGTCACTGCAGGGGTCCCTGATTTCTGGAGGGTTCCTCCAACCCATGCAGCTCTCCCAACAGCGCCGCTTTAATTATGGGCGCCACCTGGATACTCTTCCTGTCTTGAACCTTGGGGGAAGCAGAGGCCCAAAAAGGGTACAGTTGCAGACAACCAAGGGTGAACAAAGAAGGAAAGTGGTCAAGGGGCTCAAACGTCAGGTTTCGGTGCAGCCAGACTTGCCATCCGAAGTCAGGTTAGAGTGATTGTCAGTCAGAAGACAGTGAATGTAACTGTCCGAAGACAAGACCTTCTTTAGAGACCACAGTGAGTGGCATTTTAAACCGACGGCGGAGAGAGGTGGAGATTTAATTGGATTTGTGAGGGATGTGGTGGTGGTGTAGTGTTCTCCCTTTAAGCAGTGTCTCTCAATTTCAGCCTTCAGGGAAGTACCAGGGCATCTCACCTTGATTCCAAATTTGCATTCAATCCAGTGTAGCGACTGGCAGGCAGGGCTGTTCTAGCAAGATCTCTGCTAACGTGGCGGGCTGCCTGAGAGAGAGCAGGTCATCTCAGGTCACGAAACCCACCCTGCGCTGTCCTGCACCCTCTTATTCCTGTGTGGGAAGCTTCAGGTGAGAACCCGGGCCCGTCCGGTCACCTGCCGCAGCCCCTGATGGAAGACCGTTCTCCTGGTGCTGCCTCCTTAGTTGGGTGTGGCCCCTGGACGGATAGCACCTGTTGTCCCAACTCCAACGTTCCGCGGCCACCCCTATCTCCTGATGCTGCATAGCATGCAGTGAACTTTCCTGGCATTGAAATGTGTATCTAAAGTGCAGAGCTGGTCGAGCACACTCTGCCTACACCCCCGAGCCCAGACTTCAGCCTGTGCGTTCATTTTTGGAAGGAGTAACTTCCTCCCGCAGAGACAGGCTTCAAGACTGGTCCCGTCTGCGTCTCACACACTCTCAGCTGGAGCCATTCTGTTATCTGTCTCAGTAAAGTGGGTGTGTTTAGTATTTTTCTGCCAATCGTAATTCAAAAACATCAAGCCAAAGCCTCGTGGGTTTGCTGGTCTCTGCTTTTGCGAGGAGCATCATTCCTGGGGCAGTAAGGCTTGTAAGTGCTGGAGTTGCTCTCTACACGAGGGCTGGAGTGCCGGCAACTCGCGTCTGCCTGGAGAAAAAGGACGCTGTTTTCTTCCTGTTGAGGTCCCTTTTCCCTGGGGTGAACCCAGTGACGAGGCCAGGATGAGAAATAAAGCCATTATTTCCAAGTCTGAAGGATCGGAGTCCAGCACTGTGGCCGTGCCCCGCTGTCCCCCATGTTGGGGACTCCAGCCCGCAGATGCCTGAGCTAAGTCAGGTTGCTCCAGTCTCAACATGGGCAGCCACACGCGGTGCAGAGCTGCGTCACCCGAGGAACTGCTGGCAGCTCTGCCCCCACACGGCACGGGGGCACGGGGTGAATTCCTGCACATCTGTGTGGCCCCCCGTCTCTCTTCTCTCAGCAGAAATGCATAACGACCTCCCAGGCCTCACTGGGCAGGGATGTGGGTCAGAGGCAATGCCTGGATAGAAAGTAATTTTATGGTACTTTAAAATTTTTTCCTTTATTTCATACCGCAATTCTTTTTTTTTCAAATATGGGTTGTAGGAATGAACTAGAAGAAATCCATAGTGCATCTGCTTTC
>NW_007775006.1:0-231 GCF_000696425.1 Galeopterus variegatus | reverse complement strand
TTTTAAATTGTGCATTTAGAAGTACGGAGGAATACACCTTACTTGCTTCCTGTTTCATCTGGTGTCTTTCTAAGAACCCATCTATCAAGGGATAACACATTAACAAAAACGAATGTTTTTTCTTTTTCTGGAAAACACACACAGTAAAAGCAAAATTATACCATTAATTGTACTTGGGCCCTGTTGCCCTCTTACCGTCAATTTTCTTGACATCATCTGGAATGAGTCACT
>NW_007775005.1:3333-3885 GCF_000696425.1 Galeopterus variegatus | reverse complement strand
TTTTCACAATGTTAACTCTTCCAATCCAAGAGCATGGGATATCTTTCCATCTTCTTGTGTCTTCTTTAATTTTTCTCAATAGTGGTTTGTAGTTCTCCTTGCAGAGATTTTCCACATCTTTGGTTAGCTTTATTCCTGAGTATTTTATTGTTTTTGGTGACTATTGTAAATGGGCTAGCTTTCTTGATTTCTTTTTCTGCATGTTCACTGTTGGAGTATAGAAATGCTACTGATTTTTGTGTGTTGATTTTGTATCCTGCAACTTTGCTAAAATCATTTATCAATTCTAGGAGTTTTTTTTTTTTTAGGCTATTCAATATATAGGATTGTATCATCCACAAACAGGGACAGTTTGACTTCATCCTTTCCAATCTGGATGCCCTTTATTTCCCTCTCTTTGGATTTCTCTGGCTAGTACTTCCAACACTATGTTGAATAGGATTGGTGAGAGTGGGCATCGTTGTCTAGTTCCCGTTCTGGATGTCTAGTTCCATTCAGGATGATATTGGCAGTGGGCTTATCACATATGGCTTTAATTATGTTGAGATACTT
>NW_007775005.1:0-2884 GCF_000696425.1 Galeopterus variegatus | reverse complement strand
ATTCTGGATGTCTAGTTCCATTCAGGATGATATTGGCAGTGGGCTTATTACATATGGCTTTAATTATGTTGAGATACTTTCCATCTATGCCTAATTGTAGAGAGTCTTTATTATGAAAGAGTGTTGAATTTTGTCAAATGCTTTTTCAGCATCTATAGAGATGATGATATGGTTTGTCTTTGCTTTTATTGATGTGGTGTATCACATTTATTGATTTGCATATGTTGAACCAACCTTGCATCCCTGGGATGAATCCCACTTGATCATGATGTATAATTTTGTGTATGTGTTGCTGTATTCTGTTGGCTAGTATTTTATTGAGGACTTTTGTATCTATATACATGAAGGATACTGGCCTGTAGTTTTCTATTTTTGATGCATCTTTGTCTGGTTTTGGTATGAGGGTGATGTTTGCCTCATAGAATAAGTTTGGGAGAACAGCCTCTGTTTCAATCTTTGGAACAGTTTGTAGAGAATTGGTATCAGTTCCTCTTCGAAGGTTTGGTAGAGCTCTGCAGGGAACCAATCCAGTCCTGGGCTTTTCTTTGTTGGGAAGCTTCTGATAACAGCCTCAATCTCTTTTATTCTTATTGGTCTATTCAGTTTTTCTATATCTTCTTGTCTCAGTTTTGGTAGTTTGTATGTATCCAGAAATTTATCCATTTCCTCCAGATTTTCAAATTTGTTGGCATATAGTTGTTTATAGCAGTCTCTAATGATTCCTTGTATTTCTGAAGTGTCAGTTGTAATGTCACCTTTTTCATTTCTAATTTTTGTTATTTGGGTCTTCTCTCTTCTCTTCTTAGTTAACCTTGCTAAAGGTTTGTTGATTTTATTTATCTTTTCAAAAAACCAACTTTTTGTTTAATTGATCTTTTGTATTCTTTTTCGGGTTTCTATTTTATTTAATTCTGCTCTGGTCTTAATTATTTCTTTCTTCTACCAACTTTGGGTTTTGGGTTTGGATTGTTCTTGTTTTTCTAGATCTTTAAGGGGAAGTGTTGGGTTGTTTATTTGCCATCATTCCATTCTTCTGAAGTAAGCATTTAGTGTGATAAATTTCCCTCTTAATACTGCTTTTGCAGCATCCCACAGGTTTTGGTATGATGTGTCATTATTTTCAAGAGTTTCAAGAAATTTTTTGATTTCCTGTTTAATTTCTTCTTGGACCCACAAGTCTTTTAAGAAGAATGCTGTTTAATTTCCATGTGTTTGTATAGTTTCCAGAGTATCATTTATTATTGATTTCTAATTTTAATCCATTGTGATTGGAAAAAAATTGGAGTAATTCCAATTCTTTTAAATTGGTTGAGACTTGTTTTCTGACCTAACATGTGTCTATCCTGGAGAATGTCCCATGTGCTGATGAGAAGAACGAATATTCTGAGGTTGTTGGATGGAATGTTCTGTATATATCTGCCAAGTCCAGTTGGTCTAAAGTGTTGTTTAAATCTTGTGTTTCTCTACTGATTTTTTGCCTAGATGATCTGTCCAATGATGAGAGTAGGGTGTTCAGGTCCCCCGCTATTATAGTATTAGTGTCTATCTCATTCTTCAGATCTAATTGTGTTTGCTTTATAAATCTGGCTGCTCCAATACTGGGTGTGTATATATTTATGACTGTTATGTCTTCTTGGTGGATAGATTCTTTTATCATTATATAGTGGTCTTCTTTGTCTCTTTTTATGGTTTTTGCTTTAAAGTCTATTTTGTCTGATATAAGAAAAGCTACTCCAGCTGGTTTTTCATTTCTATTTGCATGGTATATCTTTTTCCATCCTTTCACTCTTAGTCTAAGTGTGTCTTTACAGGTCAGGTGAGTCTCTTGAAGGTGGCATATTGTTGGGTCCATCTTTTTAATCTAGTCAGTCTATGTCTTTTGAGTGGGGAATTTAATCCCTTTACATTTAGAGTTATTATTAAAAGGTGTTGATTTACTCCTAGCATTTTATTGATTTTTGTTTAGATGTCTTAAGTACCTTTTGTTCCTTTCTTTCTAATTTTCTGTTTGTCTTCTGTATTTGTTGCTTCCTTCAGGTGATAGATAAACTGTTTTTTTTCCTCTTTTGTCAGCATTTTTGTTTTGCTGGCTAAGTATTGTTCTTGCTTGAGTATTCGTGACAGTGATGGTTGTTTTTGTGGTATCAAACCCAGTACTTCCTTGAGAGTTTCTTGTAGGGCTGGTCATGTGGTAGTGAACTCCCGCAGTTTTTGTTTGTCTGAGAAATATACTACTTGTCCTTCATTTCAGAAGGGTAGCCTTGCTGGGTAAAGTACTTTTGGCCAGGAATTTATGTCTTTTATATCATCCTATTCTTTTCTGGTTTTTAGGGTTTCTAATGAAAAGTCTGATGTTAGTCTGACTGGGGGTCCCTTATAGGTGACTTGATGCTTCTCTCTTGCAGCTTTTAAGAGTCTCTCTTTTTCTTTGTGTTTTGTCAGTTTGATTTTCACATGTCTTGGAGAGGATCTTTTTGGGTTGAATGTATTTGGGGATCTTGGAGCTTCCTGAATCTGAAGATCTGTGACTTTCCATAAACCTGGAAATTTTTCTGCTATTATTTCATTGAATATGTTTTCAATGCCATTTCCTTTTTCCGCCCCTTCTGGAATACCCATGATTTGGATATTTGAGTGCTTGAGACTGTCTGTTGTCTCTCTTAGATTTTCTTCAATTTTTTAAATTCTTTTTTCTGGGCTGCCTGTGTTAATTCAAACAGCCTTTCTTCAAGGTCAGAAATTGTCTCTTCTGCTTGTTCTATTCTGCTGGTTAAATTCTCTCTTGTGTTTTTTATTTTGTTGAATGAATCCTTCAGCTCCACAGCTGTGCTACATTCTTTTTCAAGGCATTGATTTCTTTGTACACTTCTTCTTTCAGATCCTG
>NW_007775004.1:2284-3887 GCF_000696425.1 Galeopterus variegatus | reverse complement strand
GTTTTTTTTTTTTTTTTTAGTCAGTATTTCTTTGGCTATTTTGGGTCTTTTGTTGTCCCATATAAATTTTAGGATTGTCTTTTCTACTTCTGTGAAGTATGTCATTGTTAGTTTGATGGGGATTTTATTGAATCTGTAGATCACTTTGGGTAGTATTGTCATTTTGACAATATTGATTGCTTCAGTCCATAAACATGGGATTTCCATTTTTCTGTGCCTTCTTTAATTTCTTTAATCACTGTTTTATAGTTTTTCTTGTAGAAATCTTTCATCTCCTTGGTTAAATTTATTCATAGATATTTTATTTTATTTTATTTTTGTTGTTGTAAATGAGACTGCTTTCTTGACATTTTTTCCCACTAGTTTGCTGTTTGTATATTCAAATGCTACTGAATCTTGTATGTTGATATTGTATTCTTCAACTTTACCGAATTTGTTTATCAGGTCCAGGAGCTTTTTGGTAGAGTCTTTAGGTTTCTTTCTGTATAAAATCATGTCATCTGCAAACAGGGAGAATGTGACTTTCTCTTTTCCAACTTGGATGCCCTTTATATCTTTCCCTTGCCTATTTGCTCTAGATAGAACTTCCAGTATTATGTTGAATAAAAGTGGTGAGACTGGCCATCTTGTTTTGTTCCTGTTCAGTTTGATATTAGCTGTGGGTTTGTCATAAATAGCCTTTTAAAAAGATACTTTCCTTTTATACCTAATTTGTTGAGAGTTTGTATCATGAAGGATTTTGAATTTTATCAAATGCTTTTTGCATCTATTGAGATACATTATTTTTTCTCTCATTCTGTTGATGTGATGTATCACATTTATTGATTTGCATATGTTGAATCATCCTTGCATCCCTGGGGTAAATCTCACTTGATTAAGGGGAAAAATCTTTTTGATGTGCTGTTGGAATTGGTTTGTTAGTATTTTATTTGGGATTTTTGCATCTATGTTCATCAGGAATATGGGCCTGTAATTTTCTCTTTTGTTATGTCTTTACCCATTTATTATAATGCTGGCCTTGTAGAGTGAGTCTGGAAGAATTCTGTCTACTTCAATGTTTTGAAACAGTTTGAGAAGTATTGGTATCAGTTCTTCTTTAAATGTTTGGTAGAATTCATCAGTAAAGACATCTGTTCCTCAGCTTTTATTTGTTGGGAGACCTTTTGTTACTGATTCAATCTTGTTACTTGCTATTGGTCTGTTCAGCTTTTCTATTTTTTCTTGGTTCAATCTTTGTAGGTCATGTGTGTCCAGAAATTTATCCATTACCTTTAGGTTTTCAAATTTATAGGTGTAGCATTTGTCATAATAGTCTCTAATTATCCTTTATATTTCTGTAGTATCTATTTTAGTGTCTCCTTTCACATTTCTAATTTTATTTATTTGGGTCTTTTCTCTTTTTTTCTTTGTTAGGCTAACTAATTGTTTGTAGATTTTATTTATCCTCAAAAAATTAACTTTTGTTTGATTGATCTTTTGTATTGCATTTTGTCTCAATTTCATTTATTTCTGCTCTGGCTTTTATCACTTCTTTTCTTCTTATTTTGAGTTTTGTTTGTTTTTGCTGTTCTAGTTCCTTGATGTGCATTGTTAGGTTTTTTTT
>NW_007775004.1:0-1463 GCF_000696425.1 Galeopterus variegatus | reverse complement strand
GTGGTCCAGTATTGGGTGTATATATATTTGTAATTGTTTTATCCTCTTGCTATATTGATCTGTTTATCATTATATAGTGCCCTTTTTTGTGTCCTTACATAGGTTTTGATTTAAAGTCTGTTTTATCTAAGTATAGCTACTCCTGCTTGCTTTTGTTTTTAATTTGTGTGAAATATCTTTTTCTATCCCAGTCTATGTGTCTCTTTATAGGTAAGGTGTGTTTCTTATAAGCAGCATATGGATATAGGACATTTAAAAAATACATCGAGCCATTCTATGTCTTTTCATTGGGACATTTAATTCATTTACATTCAAGGTTATTATTAATATGTGAGGTTTTACTCCTGTCACTTTGTTGGTTGTTTTCTGATTACTTTGCATATCTTTCATTTCTTTCTTCCTTTGTTATCATATATCATTATGGTTTGATGGATTTGGGTTTTGATACGATTCATTATTTTCTCTTTCTAATTTGTGTATCTACTCTACCACTAAGTTTTATAATTTCAGGATTGTTATCACCATTATTTCTCTTGTATATGTAGGGCTCCCCTAAGCATTTCTTGTAAGTCTGGTCTGGGGGTGATGAATTCCCTTAACTTTTGCTTATCTGAGAAAGACTTCATTTCTCCTTCATTTCTGGAAGATAGCTTTGCTGGGTGTAATATTCTTGGTTGGCAGATTTTTTTCTTGCAGTACTTTGATTATATCATCTCATTCTTTCTTGGCTTGTAGGGTTTCTGCTAAGAAGTCTGATATCAGTTTAATGGGGATTCCCTTATATGTGACTTGACTGTTTTCTCTTACTGTTTTAAAATTCTCTCTTTGTCTTTAACTTTTGATAGTTTGACTACAGTGTGCCTTGGAGAGAACCTTTTAAAAATGAATCTGTTTGGGGACCTTTGAGCTTCCTGGATTTGGATAGTCATATCTCTCCCAAGACTAGTGAAATTTTCAGCTATTATTTGATTAAATAGGTTTTAGATAATTTCTTTGTTTTCTTCTTTTTCTGGAATGTGCACAATTTGAGTATTTGTTTGCTTAATGGTATCCAATAAATCTTGTAGGCTTTGTTCATTCTGTTTTATTCTTTATTCCTTTTCACCCTGGGTTTATTACAAAACAGCTGTTTTCAAGATAAGAAATTCTTTCTTCTGCTTGATCTAGTCTTTTGTTGAGCCTCTCAGATGTGTTTTTTATTTTATTTAATGGACTCTTCAGTTCTAAGATTTCTTTCTCTTTGATTTTTAAAAAATGATGTCTATATCTTTGCTAAATTTTTTGTTTGGATCATGAATTGTTTTTCTGATTTTGTTGTATTATTTGTCTGTATTCTCTTGTATTTCAGTGAATTTTCTTAAGATGACTAATTTGAATTATTTTTTTCTGGAAAGTCAGCAATTTCTGATTCTTTGGGATCAGTTGCTGGAGCATTATTGAGTTTCTTTGGTGGTATCATTTTT
>NW_007775003.1:2319-3887 GCF_000696425.1 Galeopterus variegatus | reverse complement strand
GTAGCTTCTACTTCTTGCACCTTAAAACTAGCTGCCATGTAAGAAAGTCAACTAACCTGCACTTACCATGTTCTCTAAAGAAACCAGCCATATTGAACTGCTGTGAAGGATGAGATACCATGTGGAGAAGTTTAGACAGAGTGGTCAGAAGGGTTATATATGAGTGTCACAGTAGTTATAGAAATCAACCCTCCAGACCAGGCCACCTCAGTTGACACAATGTGGGCCAATACTATATGCTCAGCCCAAATGTTTGCACATTCCTCAGATTCAAAATTGTGAAGACAACAAATCTTGTTTCAAGACATTAAGTTTTGAGGTGTTTATTTTATTCAAGAATATATAACCAAATAAACTACTTGCTTTTTAAGGAAACACTTTGGAGTTCACCACCTGACTATAATAAATAAATGGCAATTTTGTCAATATATTTGAATAATAATAATAATAATAATAATAATAATAATAATAATAATAATAATAGAAGTTGTTATGGGATGTATTGTCCCCCCCCTCCCAATTTGTATATTGAAGTGTTAATCCTCAGTACCTAAAAATGTAACTATATTTGGAGATAAGGTCTTTAAAGAGGTGATGTAGGTTAAATGAGGTCATATGGGTAATCTCTTATCTATGTGACTCTATTTGGAGATTCTGCAAAGAAATGATTAAAATTAACTGGGGGCCTTAGTGTGGGGCAATAAATCAATATGACTGGGGTTCTTATAAGAGAGAGAGAGATACCAGGGATGCAGAAAGAAAAGTCCATGTGCCAATAAAGCAAGGAGGCAGCCCTCTGCAAACCAAGGAAAGAAGCCTCCAGAGAAAAAAACCTGCCAACACATTGTTCTCCAGAACAGTGAAAAAATTAATTTCCTTTTTTAAGCCACCCATTCTGTGATATTTTGTTATGGCAGCCTTAGCAAACTAATATAAATGTTAACATTTACTGTATGCTCATCTTGTGTCAAAGACTGTACAAAGCATTTGACAGTTAATTTCATTAATTTCTTGTATCTTAAAAGATAGGGATCACTGATATGAGCAATGTGTCTCAGCTATTTTTTTTTTCTTGGTTGGTTTCAGATAAATGAGGTACTTCTATGATAACAAAAGGAATTAAATCCTGTATAGTATATGCTACAAAGAATTTCAATGTAAAGAGGGAAGTCTGTAAATTCTTTCAGAACCACTTTGAGCTCTTTCTCTTGGATTCATCTCAATTATTCGCAAAAGTGTTAGATCTACCAGAGGGCATACATTAAATGTCAGACTTTCATGGAACATTGTCTTTTCAGTCCTCAAGAAGGAATAATGCCTATTTAATATAACTTGGTTACCTTCGCCTTGTGAAATGCATTTTTTTACCAACACTTTTTTCTTTCTTTCTTTCTTTCTTTCTTTCTTTCTTTCTTTCTTTCTTTCTTTCTTTCTTTCTTTCTTTCTTTCTTTCTTTCTTTCTTTCTTTCTTTCTTTCTTTCTTTCTTTCTTTCTTTCTTTCTTTCTTTCTTTCTTTCTTTCTTTCTTTCTTTCTTTCTTTCTTTCTTTCTTTCTTTCTTTCTTTCTTT
>NW_007775003.1:0-1319 GCF_000696425.1 Galeopterus variegatus | reverse complement strand
CTCTCTCTCTCTCTCTCTCTCTTTCTTTCTTTCTTTCTTTCTTTCTTTCTTTCTTTTCTTTTCCTTTTTTTTTGGAGGGGGTAGCTAATATGTCTATGCTTTTAGGCTTTGAGCATTTATTTTGCATAAGGAAATAGAGAATGTTTCTGGACAGAGGAAAAGAGTGAATACACCTGTATCTTGCCCAAAGGGAAAATACAATTCAGTAGCATATACAGACCTGTGGAGTATATAGTACTAAAATACAAAGAATAATCTATATAAATCATAGATGCTTTTACCTGAAAAGAGTTCTAAATTACCTATTCCTATAGACTTTTTATAACCAAAGGGAATTGGCACTGTTATCCCTCCCCAAATGTTCACTTATTTATTGCTGTTGGCCTGGAGAAAATCATAGGCAATTAACTGGACTTATCAAAAATCTGTGCCTCCAGAGGTTACTTTCTCAGAAGTGGTTACCCTTTCTTTTTCTTCTATGAGGTTTCTCATGAATTTATGAAGTATTAGGGTTAGACAGGAGATTAAAAAAAAATGTCTTATTGCTTATTTCTCTTTTTTTCCTTGACTAGGAATATTCTTCAGTAGTCTTTATAAATATTTGATATTATTCCTGCACTGCTTCAATATTATTATCAATCAAGAGATTCTTTGGAATACAAATGGTGAAATGTTTTTAGTCATTGCCATCGATAACTGTGACTTGGTTTCAGAAAAAAACCACAAGGCATTTTTTTAGAACTTCATCCTCAAGTTCCCCCATTTAATACCATCTTAACTCTTTTTCACTAGAAGAATTTCATTTCTTCACCTAGAATTCCTCAGTTTTCTGTGACAACACTCACAATCTCTTTTGTCTTTATATCTATTCTTCTTTCCAATTTCAGAGGACTCTTTCTTTACAAATTATTGGCCTGTTCATTATTTCCTGTCATATATTTTTAAATATGCTAAAGGGTGTTTTCCTGTAGCATAAAAGCATGATCTGTTCTTTTCCTTCTTAAAACAAATTTCTGTCAAACATGGGTGCCTCTTTAATGACTAGGCTGTTTAATTTCATAAAGCATTGCTATAAATCTTGGTTTCCCATTCTTTATTCCAAACTCACTTCTCAACACACTTCAGTCTAGTTACCACTGAAATAACTGTGGCCACTAGTAAATTGCTAATAACTAACATGGATAGGCTCACTTAGTCTTTATGCTCCTTGATCTATGAAGCATTTGGCCCTGTTGATAATTTACTTTAAAGGATTTTTTTTTTATTTTGTCAATATACAATGTATTTAGTTATTGTGTCCCATCACCGAAACCTCCCTC
>NW_007775002.1:2990-3887 GCF_000696425.1 Galeopterus variegatus | reverse complement strand
TCATAGCTTATTGTCCATCTATATCAGAGAACAGTGCAGTTCTCAGGGCCTGCAGAATTTCGATTTGTCTCCTTTTATTTCTCACTAAAATAAATTGGAAGAAATATAAATAAATATTAATGAATAAATAATGTATTTCCTCCCCTTTCTTTCCAATTCACAATATTTTTTCCTAACACAGTCTTATAATTTTATTTATTTATTTTTTTGGCTTCCTACTCCAATGAAGTGAGCCAACTTATAATGCAGAAATAAACTCAGGCACACCATTATCAGGCGAATCATTTTTATATTTCTACTTTATTTTATACCCTCTGAGAAAATTAAACCTGAAGATTTAAGATAAAGTTCCAACAACTTGGAAAACACAAAGTTTATTTATTTATTTATTTTTTTTTAATTTTTTTTTTTTTTGTCTTTTTTCGTTACCGGCAACGGACCGCAACCCTCAGTGTCGCGCCCGTACCGGACCGGGACCAGCAACGGAATCGCAACCCTTGGNATGCAGCAAATGATTGTACACATTACAAATGACACATACACATTACTCTACCTAACCATTTCTGTTAACCTCACTACCACTACTCCTATTCTCTGATATGATTCCAGAGATGCAAAATAATTAGGATGTTTTCTAGTACATATTTTAGGCAATCTTTTAAATTACATTTAGCTCAAACTTAAGAAGAAAAAACAAAAAAAAAATAGACAAAAACATTTTTCATTGCACTGACATACTTTCTCTAAATCTGCTGTAACTCGAGCTCTCCTCACAAAAATTTTCCACCAGAGCATGACATTTAAACCTAGCTCAATGGTCCTTCATTCACCATCACTCATAGCTTATTGTCCATCTATATCAGAGAACAGTGCAGTTCTCAGGGCCTGCAGAATTTC
>NW_007775002.1:0-1660 GCF_000696425.1 Galeopterus variegatus | reverse complement strand
CCACCGGGCCGGCCCCACAAAGTTTATTTTTTAAATTTGACATATTTTGTGCTTTTTTCGTGAATGAAAATGTAATATACTGGAAAAATAAGAAAATACAGAAAATTAAGAACAAAAAAATAGTGAAGACAAACCACAGAATTTTATCATCCAGAGTTCACTGTTAATATTTGGTTGTATAACTTTTCACAATCTTTTAGAAATACACACACACACACAAATATTCTCCTTGTGTTGTATCTGTGTGTGTTTAAAGATGCATTACAATATATATTTAAATATACATACCTATTAGATTTCTTGACTACCAGAAAAAGAATGTTGAGAAAACTGGAGACCAAGTCTTTTGAAAAAGGGACAGGGAACAGAAAACACCAAAAAGTCACACCAGGCTAGTTAGGATTCTACCACTGGTGTCACAGCCACTCTCCTCAAGTCAGTGACACTACAGGGCCTTTCACATTTTCATATGGGCCTTTATGAACTTTCTCGTGGATTTCTGCTTTAACCCATCAAAACTCAAAAACTTAAGTTGAATACTAATTGCTTAAACCCAAGACATATGCCTATATCCTCAGCTATATGGGCCCTTTGGGCTTCATATGGGACAGTGTACCTACTTCCAACCAAGATTTACACAATGGGAGATTCTTCCCAAGGCAAAAATGAACTTGGAAATTGGGTATTGACTAATATCCAATACGTTTTAGTACATTGATTGTACAACAGCTATACCCTTTGTTCTTACCACTGCTCCTGAGTTAGGTGTTGTAACTCTCATTAAACCATCACCTCAGAAAAGCAGTTTAAATTTTCATTACTCATCTAGCATCAACTATAGAGTCTCTGATGTCCATTTCTTTTATCATCTGTTGTGATCCATCTTATTATCTTGCAAACTATGGGCTACATTGAAAAAATTAATTACTATTTACCTACCTAATATACACAAGTGGGATAAACATGGAGGAAAGTAAAGGAAGACAGGTAAATACTTTCATACTGTTACTTTCATACACGAAACATAGTCCAGGAAAAGAATATGAGTAGAGCTGCTATAGAGCTCATTTCTGCAACTGGTTATGAGGACATAATTAGTGTTCATTAATGATAGTCATTATTTATTTAACCATTGCATATATGGTGCTTACTATGTATTGGTCACTGTTCTAAGTGTTTTACATATATTAATTCATTTAATCCTCATAATCACCTCGAGATATAGGTAAGATGTTTCCCCTTATTTTACAGTTGAGGAAATAGAGATAACTGCCAAAATTCACCAAGGTAGTAAGTAGTGGAACAGGGCTGTTAACACAGGCAGCCTATGCTGCGTGAAAGAATACCCTATAAAATCACCTGGGTGTTATCCATACTACTCTCTATTACCCTGAAGAGGAACATCATCACTTTCTTTTGATAGGTTCAATTACCCCACACACTAAAATGTTGTCATCTTTTATCGGCAAATTTGGCATTCATCAGTGGCCGTAGTCAGGTGACCTTTGGTTAGAGAAAGTTCAAGTTGTTGAGGATCTGCAATAGCTTCTACTCATGCTGCCATGGCCACATGGTAAATGAGCCCATTCAGCAAGCCCACAGAGACAACAGGATGAAGGCCGCTGACATCCTCTGAGCTGGTTATCTTCTCTACCTGATT
>NW_007775001.1:3621-3888 GCF_000696425.1 Galeopterus variegatus | reverse complement strand
TGGCTGGCCTGCCTGCACTAAGCCGGCCGTCTCCGCCCCCACCCGATAAAATGGAGGCAGCCCTGTTGTGGGTGCCTGGCCTGGTGTGGTAGGCGGTAGCTAGGCAGGCGGGGAGCAGTCGCACTTTGCCCCGCAAGTGGGGCTGGGCTGGGGGTGACTCACAGAGCTCGCAGAGTTGGGCCGGTCCGGTCTATTCCACTCCGTTTCTGTGTCGTCTCTGCTGATTTACTTGGCCTTTGTTGTCTCGGGCTGCTCACTTGAACCCGC
>NW_007775001.1:0-2742 GCF_000696425.1 Galeopterus variegatus | reverse complement strand
AAACCTCGAACCTGTTGTTGCTTGTTTGTCATTGTAGGTTCATTGTTGAAAGATTTATTCATTTTTTGTTGCCCTTGGAAATGGAAATAGTACTCTGGTATCACAGCGCACACTTCTCAGGGTCGCGCTGTCTCCTGGCACGGCCGCTCCAGACCCATCGCCATCTTAGAATCCTGTGCAGCTATGGGGCACAAACAGGCTTGCAATTTATCAGGTCCTCTTCAGCCTTCAGAGTCTCAAAGGGCAATTCTTAACACATCTTTTTGAGTATCTCCTCATGCTCTTTAATCTTCTTTCCTCAACTCCTAAACTTCCCCCCGAATTGCTGGGTTAGATGGGAAATCTTTCTTTAACGTTTTAAGAAACTACCTGCCTGTTTCCCAAAGTGGTTTTAGCATTTTGCATTCATACCAGCAATGTAGAATTTCTCCACATCCTCACCAACATTTGGTATATTGACAGACTTTAAAATTTTAGCCATTCTAATGGTGTGTAATAGTATCTCACTGAGGTTTTAATTTGCCTTTCCCTGGTGACTAATGATGTTAAGCATTTTTTCAGGTGATTCTTTGGTCTATTATAACCTTTGGCCCATTTTTTATTTTATTTTATTTATTTTTATCTTTTAAAAAAAATTATTTTGACATCTGGCCAGTACAGGGATTGGCCCATTTTTAGCAGAAATTTTTACCTCTTCTTAAAGAGTTTTATGAGTTTTTTATATATATTCTGGTGTTCTTCATCAAATATATAATTTCCAAATATTCCTCCCAGTCTTTGGCTTGTATTTCATTTTCTTAGTGGTATCTTTTGAAAAGCAAAAGTTTTTAATTTTGAAAAGGCACAATTTATCAATTTTTTCTTTTATTGACGATTTTGATATTATATATGAGAAATCTTTGCCTACTCAATGTAACCAAGATTTTTTCTTAAGTTCCTTGTATAAAATCTATAGGTTTTGTTCTTATATTTTGTACTACAATCCAATTTGTATTAATTTTGCATATGGGGAAGGAAGAACCTAAACTCTTTTTGTGGGGAGGGAGGTGGTGCACACATGGTTACTCAATTGTCTCAGCAACATTTGTTGCTCTCCTTTCCCAATTGAAATATTGAAACATTTTTAACAAAATGTTTCACCACAAATATGTAGTTTTTTCCCTCTGGACTGTCTATTCTGTTCCATTGATCTATAAGTCTATTCTTATGCCAGTGCCACACTGTCTTGATTACTGTCATGTTCTATAGTAAGTTTTAAAGTTAGGTGGCATAGCCAAATTTTTCTTCTTTTCAAATGTAATTTGACAATTTTAGGTCCTGTTCATTTCTACTAAAATATTAATATTAGGTTATCAATTTCTACAAAAATTCCTGCCAGGATTTTGGTAGGAATTGCATAGAATCTATAGATCACTTTGGGAAGAATTGCCATTCTCACAATACTGAGCCTTCCAATCTGGGAACACAGTCTCTCTCTCCATTATTTCTGTATTTTTTCATTTTTCTCGGCCACATATTACAGTTTTCAGTATACAAGCCTTTCACTTCTTTTGTTAAATGTATTCCTAAGTATGTTATTTTTTGATGTTATTATAAATGTAATTGTTTTCTTAATTTAATTTTTGAATTGCTCATTAGTATTATATACAACTACAATTGGTTTTTGCATATTGATGTGCATCCTGTGTGTGACCTTGCTAAACTCTCTTATTCTATTTTTTTTAGTAGATTCCTCAGGATTTTCTACATACAAAATGATATCTCTGTGTAATAAGGACAGTTTTACTTCTTTCTTTGCAATCTCTTTGCCTTGAATTTCTATTTTTCTTTTCCTGTGCACTGGTTAGAACCTCCATAAAAATATGTAACAGAAGTGGTGAGAGTGGACATCCTTGTCTTTTCCAGACCTTGGAGGAGAGAATTGAGTCTTTCATTATTAAGTACCCTGTTAGCTGTAGGTTTTTCATAGATGCTACTGAACTGGTAGAGGAAGTTCCCTTCTACTTACAGTTTTAGAGTTTTCATCAAAATAGGTGTTGGATTTTTCAAGTCCTGTTTCTGCATCTTTTAAAGTTATTGTATGATTTTTATCCTTTATTCCATTAATATGGTGTATTATATTTATATTATTTTGTTTCTGAGTACTAAACCAACCTTGTGTTCCTGGGATAAATTCCACTTCCATGGACATAGAGTTTGCTCCATTTTCTGATTTGTTGAATTTAATTTACCGATATTCTGTTAATACATTCTGTGTCTATATTCATGAGAGATATTGGTCTGTAGTTTCCTCTTCTAGGATGTCTTTGTCTAGTTTGTTATCAGAGTAAAATAGTCTTATGAAATAAGTTAGGAAGTGTTTCTTCTTCATCTATTATCTAAAAGAGTTTGTGTAGGATTGTTATTTCTTTATGAACTTTTGATAAAATTAACCAGTGAAGATATTTGGATCTGGGCTTTCCTTTGTGGGAAGATTTTTAGGTAGTAATCTAATTTATTTTCTTTGTATAATTATTTTTAATTGATAAATAAAATTGTATGTGTTTATTATGTACAGCATGTTGTTTTGAAATATGTGTACATTGTGAAATAGCTAAATCAACTAATTAACATATGTATTACCTCACATACTTTTTGTGTGTGTGCAGTGAGAGAACACTTAAAATCTACTCTCAGCAATTTTCAAAATTACAATACATTGTTATAAACTATAGCCACCATGTTACACAATAGGTTATTTGA
>NW_007775000.1:3122-3888 GCF_000696425.1 Galeopterus variegatus | reverse complement strand
TTTATGACTGTAATGAACAATTAATTAAAGTCAGTAAACTAAGAAACACTAATATTGAAATGGAATGAAGAAAGGAGCATAAAATTATAATAAATTGACAAATTTTCCTAAAGATAATTTTCACCAGACATAAATTATAATCCTTCAATCAAAATCCTCTAACACATTGTAATATGTTGCATATTTTTTAAAATGATAAAAATTTTAAAATAGATACAATTTACCAATTTGGCCTTTTATTTGTTTACATAAAAAAATCAACCTGTATTTTGGGTGCAAGTAGAGAAAATCTCAAGATGGAAGCCTGGAAGCTTCTCTCTCTTATTTTGTCATTTAGAAAGAAAACAAGAAAATAGTAAAGATATTCTTCTTATATGAAGGTGAACAATTGTAAGCATCTATTCGAGGAGTCAATTTTTAAAATTTCTTTTGATGCCACGATACTGAATGTTATTGTTTGGTTTTATACGCACATGAACACACGTCATGTTATAAAAGCAAACAAATGTGTCATTTTAGAACTATTTGTCAACAATCCTCCTTGTTTTCCTTCAAAATTAATTTAAAGTAATTGAGTAATATGTAATAACTGCTCAATAAGAAAAAGTCTAAATGCTTTCTTTATAAAATAAAGATTACTAAAGATTACACTTAAATTTGTAATAAGGGCCGGCCCGGTGGCGCACTGCTACAGTGTGCCGCTTAGGAGCGCGGCAGCGCTCCCGCTGAGGGTTCGGATCCCACATACAGACCGGTTCCCGCTCAC
>NW_007775000.1:0-1308 GCF_000696425.1 Galeopterus variegatus | reverse complement strand
TTTTAATGACAAATTACCTGTGACTTGTGATAAGGACATACTGGGTCCATCTTGGTATAATGGTGCATGTGAATGTGTGTATGTATGTCTATTTTTGCATATGTGTTGATGTGTGCACATATGTGTGTGCATGAATGTATGTGTAGAGTCCATGTATGTATGTGTGTTTTCATGAAGGAGTGTGTATATTTGTATATATGCGAATATGTGTTTTGCACATTTATGTGTAAGTGTGTTTATGTGTATATGTAATGTGTATGTATGAGTATGTTTATGTGTGTGTAATGTGCATAAATATGTGTATATGTGCATCTGAATGCTTCGTGCATATGCGCATGCTTGTGTATGTTCGTCAGTGTGTCTGTGCTCCTGTGTGTCCGTGTATGGGTGTGCACTTGTGCATATGTGCATGTCTTGTACATGTGTGTTTGTGTGTGTACACACATGCATATGTGTGCACATGTTTGTGCACAAGGTTGTAAACGACTTCTACATGGCCTAATTAGAGCTTTAGTTAGTTTCCTAGAGGCTTATTTTATATAAATAATCTAAAGATCTACTCCTCTTCGAGCTCATTGTAGAAAGTCTATTACGTGTTTCCACTTTGCTCTGAATAAAAATTCTAAAACAAGTTTTTCTTAGGGAGGCTTACAATCTAGGGCTTGCCTGTATTTCTGGCTGCACACTCAAGTAGCCTCAACCTGCAGAAAAATGCACAGACTGCCCTATCCCCGCCCAGGCCCCGCAGCTCCTTGGCCAAGGCCCCTCTGTCCTGAGAGCCCTCCCCTGCCCCTCCAGTCAGCTCACTGCTGCCAGAATATGGACCACCCATGGGAGCCAACCTGTCTCCCTCACAGCAGCTTCACACGCCAGTTTCCAGAATGGGGACACACACTTGATCACGATGACACATCCCTTTCCCTACAGTGCTTGTTGAATTCTGAATGTGTCTTCAGTCAAAACCAGAAAACCACAGTGTTGTCCAGATACAGACTCTTTGCCATTTTCAAGGTTCAAAGAATTCAGATGAAGAATCAAGCCCATTATGTTGAATAGATGGTGTTGTTAGTTATCTTAGGATTATTAAGTTATAGACATTTCTAAAACGTTTCTCTTATCATAAAGAAAGGGAGTGTATGAATATAAATAGAAAAATTGGGGGTGGAGTTGACTTCCAAGGCGAAGGCTGGGAATGGCCCCCTCCGGCTCCTCTCTTGGCCCTCCCTGAGCCCCCACTGGGCCCTTCCCAGCAGAAGTGCCATCGTGTCTCCAGGAAACTCAGAGGAATCAAAAACCACGATATTGTGG
>NW_007774999.1:3335-3888 GCF_000696425.1 Galeopterus variegatus | reverse complement strand
TTCTTGAAAGATTTTGTGTGAAGAAAGGTTTTAGCTGCTGAAGAGAAAGTTTGTAAGCTGCAATAATAAGACTTTGACTTCCACTATAAAAATATTCCAGCACACAGAAAAGTCAAAAAAATAATACAGTGAACATCCATAAGCCCTCCAGTGAGATTCAACAGTTGTTAATATTTTAGCCTATATGCAGAATCATTTTAGAAAAAAATTGCCCACTAAACAGTTTAGCATATATCTTCTAAAATTAAAGGCATTCTCTCACATAGGCAAAGTACTCTCATTACACCTAGAAATTTCATAATAGTTCTCATATATTACCTAATACTTAGGACATATTTTGAGCACGAATTTTGAAAATGTCCCATTAGTCTAGAATAGCCCTTCCACAATTTTGTTTTTAATGACACTGGGTTATTGAAGAAACCAAACCAGTTGCCTGGTAGAATGTCTGCATCTTGAGTGGGTTTGTTTGCTTCCTATTGAGCTCTTTAATTTGTTTCTTTACCACCTCTGTTTTCTATAAACTGTACATTAGGTCTTAAGTCTGAATTAT
>NW_007774999.1:0-2449 GCF_000696425.1 Galeopterus variegatus | reverse complement strand
TTTGTTTCTTTACCACCTCTGTTTTCTATAAACTGTACATTAGGTCTTAAGTCTGAATTATATTCAAAGAATCATTTTTGGCAAAGAGATATTCACAAGATACCATATCATATCAGGAGATACAAAATGTCGCTATTGATCACTTAGTTAAGGTGGCCACCACAAGATCTCTCTATTGTAAAGATAGGTTTTCCCTTTTGCAGTTAGCACACAATCTGAAGGGTGAAACATCATTACAAAGCAAATATCCTCTTCCATAAACCTTTCAACTGATGGTTTAGCATCCTTTGATGATCCTTGACTGAATTATTTTTTTAGAGTTGCAATACATTCTAAAACTATCATTCTTTCTATACTTATTACACATCACTCTTTGGTAAAAAAGAGTTTTCAATCATCATCTGGCAGTGAAATGCTTAATTAATGGCAGAGTAAATGCTTAATTCTTTCCATTTAATCACCAATTTTCAATGTAAGGAGTTGAAATAATTGTTGCCTGCAATGGTAGCACGTGAGTTTCTTTCTTTTCTCTCACTCTTCCTCCCTGCCTCCCTCTCTCCCTCCCTTATTTCTTTCCTTCTTTCCTCTTTTCTGTCTCACGTTTTCTTTATAAGTATGATAATGTTCTTGTGGATTTTTATTTATTCAATGTGCTACAATCAATTACAGTTACTAATTTTGATGCTCATGTCATCCTAAATGTGGTCAGTGGGAGCACCTTTAAACTGGCCCTTCTATCCATTTGATAGATTCCTAGTAGTCTGAGCACTTCCATGCTTTCTGACACCTGGTGGCCCATGTTTTCACTTGCGTACTTGACCTGGTCCAGATCAGGCATTTCTCCAAGGAGAACAGATCCCCTCCCAATTTAAAAAAAACTGTATATAGATGGTGTTACACGGTATACATACATACATACATATATACATACATAGTATCTGGAGCAGGACAGGCTTTGGGCATGTGGCTAGTGTAGTTACATAGGGCCCCATGTCCAGAAGGGCTCTGTGCTTGGGGTTTAATACTCTTTGGCTGCTATCTTGAAACGCTTAATTCCATCTTTGAGTTGGTGTTTTGTAAGTGTAGTCTGATAGGATGATTGAGCGTGACTGGGTTTTGGTGCATTGGTTCATACTTAATCTCACCTCCTGCTGCCTCTCTGGAATCAGATCTCTACTGCCCACTCCCCAGTTCCCTATTGTCCTGGCAACAGAGCCTCTCATAGTGCCTCTGCTTACAACTCACGTTGACCTCTGCCCATGCTAGGGCCTGGATGTCTATGCATGGAGGGTCAGGGGCTGGGGTGCATGCCTTGCAGCATCTTGGGACTGGGTGTGGTGGCCACCCTCTCTGCCTCCCAGCTGGCACCATGATAGGCTGCATCTATGTGGGGACAGACCTCTTACTCAGCCCTAATCCAGGTACCAAGCATGTTCTGGCTTGGAGAGTGAAAGATCCTTGTGGGTAGCTCATCTATCTGAGTTTGGAGCAGCCAGTCAATGGGAAGCAGAATGTGGCTTCCTCAGGTCCTGTCCCCAGCTGGGGTGCTGTGTGTCGGTTCAGGAGGGAGACCTGTGAGAGAGCACATGCTCACTCCACACTGCAAGGTGGGACCCTGGGCACCTGTGAAGATCTGCACTCATCCCATGAATATCCCTTTGGCTGGCAGCGTTCTCTTGACAGTTTTCCTGCCTAGGACATCCACTCTTTCTCCTTTCAATCTTCCTGAGTCTGGCTATGTTTTTCTTTTCTGTCCAAGTTGAAGCAACCACTGGGAATGAGCCACAAAATAGATATAGTGTATCTCTGGTAATTCTGCATCTGAGTTGCATGTTCTATTTGTACTTAAAACTGGCATTGACCAATATAAAGACGAATGGTAAAATTCACACTAATAATTAAAAATTTTAATTTTTTTCACTTAGAATGACATTAAATAGCAAATAAAAATCACATGACAAGTTAAGACAGTGGAAGAAAAGAAGAAGGTTTATATGTTCCTTTAAGAATATATATATATTTTTTTCTTTTGAATAGGAGGTCCCACATTTTCATTTTGTACAGGGACCTGCAAATTATGGAATCAGCCTTTCTCTGGAGTCTTTTTCTCAATATTATGTTTGGGAGATACATCTGCATTGTAGCGTGTACCTGAGGCTTATTCATTTTCATTTCATAAGTTGTATCTCATTGTGTGAATGCAGTATTCATACCTTTACTGTTTTTGACATTTTGTTTTCTCTTTTTAGCTCTTACAGAAAAAGTTGCTGTAGACATTCTTATATTTACCTTTTGGTGAAAAATTTCTGCATGATGATCCACTTAGGATAGATGATAGCATAGTTTTGTACCCATAGTTTGGTTCACCACTTTTCCTCCTCCCCACCCATGCCCCATAACCGTTATTCTGCTCTATACTTCTGTAGAACAACTTTTTTTTTTTTTTTTT
>NW_007774998.1:2372-3889 GCF_000696425.1 Galeopterus variegatus | reverse complement strand
TCAGGACTCCTTAATATCAAGTTTCTCTTAGGTCTTCGGTCCTGGTTCTCTTGGATTCTGTGTTGCCATTAAGTTTTTAGCTATAGTATTCTATTTTCTTTACTCTTCAAAAATGACTCTTCTGATCTTCTGAGAAGCTAAAACAGCATCACTTCTAATTTTAGATTTCTTTCCCCTTACTTCTCAAGGCCTCAAACACAACATCCTCCTACGACATTATCATTAGGATGACTCAAAATTATCAGTCATTTCTCACTTATGAGCAGAAGATTTGCCAGCTTTTACTTGCCTTATCTCTTTTAATGCTTACAGCCACCTACCTCCTGGGAATGGAGGAGGCAGTGTACATAAAGTATCAGGATGCCACGATTTTTGGTTTATTATCGTTTAGACTGATTACACAGCTTGTATTTCCCTTTCATTATTCCGCAGCATTTCTTTAGCCATTCCTCAGTAGTGGTAAATCCCTCTAACGTGGTGATCTAATGTGCCAATCATATCGCAGGGTTTCCTTTGCTTTTTAAGGCTGAGTAATATCCTATTGTGTATTAGTCTGTTTTTGTTGCTTATGACAAAATACATGGAACTGGCTATTTTATAAAGAAAAACAAAATTTATTGCTTACAGGTTCTGAGGCTGGGAAGTCCAAAGTCCATCTGGTGATGGTGACAGCAACACAGGAGTCTCACATTGCAAGATGGTGGAAGCAGACAGAGCAGAGAGAGAGAGAAGACAGACTCTCCTCTTCTTTTAAAGCCCTCAGAACCACACCCTTGACCACCAATTTTAATCCATTCACTACTGCATGTTTGTACAATCCAATCACCTCTTTAAGGCTCCACCTTTCAATTACCATAATAGGATTCCCATTGTATTAGCCCGTTTCTGTTGCTTATAACAGAATAATGGAACTGGGTAATTTACAAAGAAAACAAAATTTATTGCTTACACTTTCTGAGGCTGGGAAGTCCAAAGTCTATTTGGTGGTGGTGACAGTGAGCCAGGGGTCTCACATTGCAAGATGGTGTAAGCAGAGAGAGCAGAGAAAGAGAAACAGACAGGCTCTCCTCTTCTTTTAAAGCCCTCAGAACCACACCCTTGACCACCATTTTTAATCCATTCGCTACTGCAAGGTCCTACAACCCAATCACCTCTTCAAGGCCCCACCTTGCAATTAAAATAATAGGATTTCCCAAATTCTTGACTGTCACAGTGGGGGCTAAGTTCCTAATACATAAAACTTTGGGGATATGATTCAAGCTTCAGGGAGTTTGGGGGGGACATATTTCAATCCACTACATATTGTGTACACACACACACACACAATACATCACACACACACACTACATTTTGTTTATCCATCATACATAGATGGACATCTGGATTACTTCCATCAGATATTGTAAATATTGCTGCCAGTGAACATGGGTGTGCATATCTTGTTTAGATTCTGCTTTTAATTCTTTTGGATATATACCCAGAAATGGGATTGCTGGATCATATGGTAATTCTATTTT
>NW_007774998.1:0-1545 GCF_000696425.1 Galeopterus variegatus | reverse complement strand
CTGCACTCTAACTAACTGAGCTAACTGGCCAGCCCATATTTTATTTTATTTTATTAATTTAAAATATGACTGGTAAGGCGATCTTAACCCGTGACTTGGTGTTGTCAGCACCACACTCTCCCAGGTGAGCCATGGGCCAGCCCTCTGTAGGTTATCTTTACACTTTATGGATTTTTTCCTTCCATGCACAGAAGCTTTTAAGGTTGATGTTGTTCCTCTTGTCTACTTTTCCTGTCGTTGTCCCCATAGTCTGACTTTTAACCACTGTGACCATTATACCATTTTGCTCAGCCCAATCATGCTACACAGTCACCTGCACAGAATATATAGCTGTGAAACAATAAGAAATTTATAGTTTGTTTTCAGCCCTGTTTCTGGCACAGAGCTCCTAAACCCCTTGTAATTTTCCAAGTAATAAGAGTACTAAGATCTTTTGTTACAATATTTGATCTCTGACCCCGGTTTCTGACACAGAATGCCTAAATCCCTTGGAAATTCCTGGATGATAGGAATGTCTTGTGTTCTGATGAGGCAGCTCTTGGTGGGTTCCCGGATAGCTTCAGGATGGGGGCTGGTCACTAGAAAGACCAAGCCACAATTAGAAGCTCGGAACTTTCAGCCTCACCCCTCATCCTCTGGGGAGGGAAGAGGGGCTGGAGAGTGAATTAATAATCAATCACCTCCATAAAAATCCCCAAAAGACAGGGTGCAGAGAGCTTCCAGTTGGTAAACACATCCACGTGCCCAGAGGGTGGCGCACCCGCACTCCTTGGGGACAGAAGCTCCTGTGCTCAGGACCCTTCTGGGCCTTGCCCATGTACCTCTTCATCTGGTTGTTCATCTGTATCCTTTTTCATATCCTTTTCTATATAATAAACTGATAAACATAAGTCAACGTTTCCCTGAGTTCTGTGAGCCATTCTAAAAAATGATGAACCTGAGGCGGGAGTGATAGGAACTCCTGATTTATAGCCAGAAGTACAGAAGTACAGTAGGCCTGGACTTGTGATGGGCATCTGAACTGGGGGCAGTCTTGTGGCAGTGAGCCCTTAACCTGTGGGTTCTAATGCTAAGGCCAGGTAGGTAGTGTCAGAATTGAACTGAATTGTAGGACACCAGCTGGTGTTGGAGAATTGCTTAGTATGGAAAAAAAACATACATTTTGTGTCAGCTGTTTTGAGAGCGTATATAGAGAAAAAAGTGTTTTCCTTCTTTTAACAGTTTGAATTGTTCCAGGGCTTTCTTACCAAAATTATTTCTTGCTCTTGAACTTTCTTGTGTGTGTGGAGGACAGGGGTTAAGGGTAGGGGCACCCCCCCAGACTTGCTTGAGGCCCCCCCCGAGGCTTTCTTGGCCCCCCCCTTTCCCACAGATAACTACCCCGTTTTGTTACTGTTGTTTAATGTTGATTCTTATCAGTTGCAGATTTCAACGCGTCTCTTTATCTTGTCTGGGTCAAAACTCATTTGGACCTTTCTGTGTAATGGCCAGTGAAGCAGCACAGGGAGTGGAAATAGCACTGATCTGAGAACCTAGTTGTGGGCT
>NW_007774997.1:1693-3889 GCF_000696425.1 Galeopterus variegatus | reverse complement strand
CACACACACACACACACACAAAAGTAACTCAGGTAATGAGTATGCAAATTGGCTTGACCATAATAGCCATTTTACCATGTATAATTTTATCAAAACATCATTTTGTATGTCTTAAATACACACAATAGAAAAGAAAAATAATAAATAATAAATAACTAAATAAATGGAAAGATGTTTCATATTCAAGAATAGAAAGACAATATTTTCAAGATGTCAGTTCTTCCCAACTTGATCTATACATTACAAGCAATTCTAATCAAAATCCAAGCAACTATCTGGATATTGACAAGCTGATTCTAAAGTTTATATGCAGAGAAAAAAGACCCAGAATAGACAACACAAGATTGAGGGAGAAGAACAAAGTTGAAGAACTGACACTAACCAACTTCAAGACTGATAGTAATCAAGACAGTGTGGTATCTGTGAGAGAACAGAGAAATAGAACAATGGGACCAAATAGAAAGCCCAGAAATAAAACTACACCAACATAGTCAAATGATCTTTGACAGAGAGCAAAGACAACAAGATAGAGAAAAGGTAATCTTTTCAACAAATGGTGCTGGACATCCACATGAAAAAAATAAATCTAGGCATAGATCGTACACCCCTCACAAAATTCACTCAAAATAGATCACAGATCTGAATGTAAACCAGAAATCTATAAAACGTTTAGAAGATAATTTAGAGAAATTTAGAGAAAAGTTGGATGACCTTGGAATTTTAGATGACTTTTTAGATACAACACAAAAGACACAATCCATTAAAGAATAAATTAATAAGCTGGGCTTAATTAAAATTTAAAACTTCAGCTCTCTGAAAGATGTTGTCAAGAGAATAAAAAGACAAGCCACAGTCTTAAAGAAAATATTTGCAAAAGACATATCTAATAGACTGTTATCCCAAATATACAAATGTCCTTAAAATTCAACAATTAATAAACTAAAAACTTGATTTAAAAATGGACCAACGACCTTAACAGATATTTCATGAAAGAAGATATACACTGTGCTAATAAGCGTATGAAAAGATACTCAACATCTTATGTCATAGGGAAATGCAAATTAAGAACAATGAGATGTTATTATACGGCTATTAGAATGGTCAAAATCCAGAACTCTGACAACACCAAATTCTGGTGAGGATGTGCAACAATTGAAACTCTCATTTATTGATGAGAATGCAAAATGGTACAGCCACTTTGGAAGACAGTTTGCTGGTTTCTTCCAAAACTAAACATACCCTTACTATATGATCCAGCAATTACGCTCCTTGGCATTTGTCCAGAGGAGTTGAAAACCTGTGTCCACACAAAAACCTGCACATGGATGTTTCTACCAGCTTTATTCATACTTGCCAAAACTTGAAAACAAGTGAGCAAGATGTCCTTTAGGCAGTGAATGCATAAATAAACTGTGGTACATCCAGCCAATGGAATATTATTCAGTGCTAAAAAGAAATGAGCTATCAAGCCATGAAAAGACATGGAGGAATCTTAAATGCATATGACTAACTCACATGCTACTTTGAAAACGCTATATACTGCATAATTACAACTATATGACCTTTTGGAGAAGGTTTTTCTGTAGAGACTGTGAAAATTTCAGTTGTTGCCAGGGATTATGGGTGAAGGAGAGATGAATAGGAGGAACATCGAGGATTTTTAGGTCAGCAACACTACTGTCTATAATAGCAGACATGCGCTACTATAAATTTGTCCCAATCCATAGAATGTACAACACGAAGAGGGAACTCTAAGGTAAACACTGCTGGTGATTTGATCTTGGACTTCTCAGTCTCCAGAACTGTGAGAAATAAATTTCTGTTGTTTACAAGTTATGCAGTCTATGATATTTTGTTACAGCAGCCTGAGTGGACTAAGACATAAACTACAGACTTTGAAAGATAATGATGTGTCAATATAGGTTCAGCAGTTGTATCAACTGTACCACTCTGGTAGGGGATGTCGATAGTAGGGAAGCTGTGCATGTGTGTTGGCAGGGATATATGTGAAATCTCTGCACCTTGGGTCAATTTTGCTGTGACCTAAAACTGCTTTGAAAAATAATGTTTAGTTTAAAAAAAAACTTTCGAGATCTGCCACAGCCTACCTTAATCATCCAGAGAGTCATTCAAGTTATTCATAAAACTTTGAATGTGTGGGGTGTGTGGGTGTGTGCATGTCTGTGTGGTGGTGCT
>NW_007774997.1:0-1175 GCF_000696425.1 Galeopterus variegatus | reverse complement strand
GCCCTTCTGCTCTGCTGCAATGTGATGACAGCTTTTGTCCCTTCTGGAGGATGCAGCAACAAGGTTGGAAGGAGATACCTGGTTATCAACAGATACTGAACATGCCAGTGTCTTGATGTTGGACTTCCCAGCCTCCAGAACTGTGAAATGTCAGTTTCTGTTATTCATAAATTACCCAGTCTTAGGTATTGCATCACAGCAGCATGAACAGACTAAAGCAGGTGGTATAGCATTTTTCTCACTGAAGATGTAAAATGGCAAATAATCACCTTTTGAGGCATTTAAGCAACCCTGAAAACAATGGATTAATCTCTATAATTTTATAATCCATCTCATGCTTTTTGAAAGATTATTCACAGTCTGCTGATAAGAAAATGCCTGGGATGGTTCTTAGCTGCTATTTATTTGGGGTGTAAGCATATGTTGATAGTAACATTTTAGATGGCTGTAATGTTGGATTTTTCCATGAAGAATGATGTAGGAAGAAATGATTGTTCTCTGAAGAAAGAAGTATGGAAAAATAAGATCTCTCAACCTGATGTTAAACTGTTAGAAATTCACACAGTGATGAGAAACGTACATAAATGACTGCAGCGCCTGTCTTCTTTTTTGAGGAGCAGTGTGTTTGTGTGTGCATGCTGGTGTGTATGTATGTATGTGATGGGGTGTGTGTTTATGCTTCTGTGTGTGTGTGTGTGTGTGTGTGTGTGTGTTGTGGATAGGGGTAGGGAGAATGAGAATATGAAGCTATAAACAGAAAAGTTATAGATTTGGTGTAAGGATATATGATCTTTATTCCAGGTTCCTGCTTGCTTAAACTAACCATTTTAAAGAATATGTCATATTAGTTTATAAAAGCTTTTAGTCAGAGAAGTATAGGCATGCTATAAAAATTTGAAAATGGGATTATGGTGTCTTTTTTTTTCTTTTTCCTTTTAACACATTATTTAATTTCTTCTTGCTCCATTCCCCATGCATCTTTCTGCTTTACTTTAACCACAGTGTATGTGCTGACTTGAGTCTTCCTTTCTCACTAATTATGTAAGTATTTTTCATGTTGCTAAATCATTTTCATTACCACTCATTTTAATCTGTACATAGCACTGTAAGACTGAATAAAAGCATGTATGAAATCATGACCCTGCTACTGGAGTCAGTAGTTTTCAGCATTTTAC
>NW_007774996.1:0-3889 GCF_000696425.1 Galeopterus variegatus | reverse complement strand
CCAAATTTGATGTTTTTGCCTATAACATGGGGATAAAATTAGCACCTATTTCAAGAGGTTGTTGTGAGGAGTAAGTAAACTAATTTGTGTAATGCACTTAAAGGGTACATTGCAAGTGTTTAATAATGTTTAGAGATTATCGATACTGCCATGGAAAGTATTTATCTGCCCAGCGAACTATATACAAGAAAAGTGAAAATTGAATTCTATAATAGGCAACAAGGTCAAACCAAACTAAATTTCATTGCTTCATTAAATTTCTGCTACATACTTCTACTGAGGTCTTGCCTTTACAGGCAAAGCCAAGTGAAATGCTAAGCCAGGTATATGTTTACTACAACTAATCAAAGCATAATATTCATTTTTTGAACATTTTATAATTTTTAATTACAAAGTAATTCAAAGTCATATATTGTAAAAAAATTCATGTAGTACAGACGCACATGCAGTAAAATGTCAAAGTCCCTTTTATTATTTGCCCCTTAACCCCCTTGATCACTCTGGTGATAGTGGTATGTTTTCTTAGAGAATTTTTACATATACAGTAAGCCCTCCATATCCTTCGGTTCTTCATTTGTGGATTCAACCAGTTGCAAATTTAAAAAGTTCAGGAAAAAAAATTGTGGCTCTGCTAACATGTACAGACTTTTTTGGGTCATTATTCCCTGAACAATACAGTATAACAGCTATTCACAAAGCATTTACATTGTCTTAGGTATTATAAGTAATACAGAGATGATTTAAAGTATATAGGAGGATGTGCATAGGTTATATTCTATGCCATTTTATGTCAGGGACTTGGTATCCATGGGAGGTCCTGGAACCAATCCCCTAATGATACTGAGAAATGGTTTTATCTGTGTGTGTGTGTGTGTGTGTGTAATGTATTGTAATATATATGTCATTATTTTATTATATGTTTTAATTGNTGTGTGTGTGTGTGTGTGTGTGTAATGTATTGTAATATATATGTCATTATTTTATTATATGTTTTAATTACATTACATATATAATTCTGTTATCTTTTTTTAAGTTAATAGAATTATCCTTAATAAATTGTTCTTTTATATGCTTTTTTCTCTTAACTTTTTTTTCTTTGTGGCCTTTTTGTGTCAGTACATATGTACATAGATCATTATTTTTATATATAATATAGTTTCCATATATAATACAGTATATATAATACAGTTGCACTTTATTCCACAGTGTCGATACTCTCTTTCCTATTGATGAATGTTTTGGATACTTCCAATTTTTCATTATTTCAAACAGTGGTGTACCTATAGCTTTGTGTTTATGTGGGAAAACTTTTGTTTTAGAACTACACAAGATATGCACATTTCTAGTTTGGAAAGATCCTGCAAAATTACCATGCAGTTTTAGAGTTCCAACAAAGCAATAGGGAAGTGTTTTCCCACACTCTGACCAGCAGTGCATGTAATGAGCAATTTAAATTCTTTTAATCTAATAGTGTTTTAATTTTCTCATTTTTTTAGCTCTTCATATTTCTTTTTTTTATGAATTACCTCTTCATACGTTTTGCTTTTTCATTGTATCATCTTTTTCTTTGAGTTGGAGCCCTTTATATATTATGAATATTAACCCTTTTAAAGAGATATATGTTGCAAATATTTTCTCCCTGTATTTATTTGTATTTTAATTGTGTTTGTGGTACTGTTTAACTTTATGATTTGGGCGAATTATATTTTATTTAAGAAGGTGTACCCAAGTAATCTTCTAAATTAGTTCATATATTTTATTCTAGTATTTTAAGCAGAGGAGTGAAGTCCTTAGTGAGAGGTTCAGTTCAAATTTTGGCTTTGACATTTACAAGCTGTGTGATGCTAGGAAAGGCTCTTAAACTCTTCAGATTATAAATAAGTTTAAAAATATGTTGCATTAACCCTTATTTAGGATTAACTACAAGTTTTGTAAAAAATTTATTGGTTATGTATACTCATGGGGTGACTACAAGTTTTAAGGGTTTATTTGCTCATTGTTTTAAAATTATACGTAATATTTGTTGAATTATTTGCAAACTGTTGGCCTATTATGAAACGTTTTAAACATAAAGAAAAATACAGAGAAAAATAAAAAAACTACACAGATAATTATATACCAGTTCTATCAAATCTTGACATTTTGCCATATTTTCTACACATGTAAAAAAACATTACAGACACAGGTGAAGTCTTCTGTGTACTTCTCCCTGATCCTTACTACCTTACCTCACTCACTACTACCATGAAGTTGTGTGCATTATTCCCATACAATTTTAAATATTTTGAACACACACACACACAAACACATGTATACATATGATGTTGTTTTGTGTCTTTTTATCCTTTAAACAGGTAATGTTATACTATACAGTCATGTGCTACATAATGACACTTCAGTCAATGAGAGATGCGTATATGATGGTGGTCCTGTAAGATTATAATACTGTACTACAGTCATGTGCTACATAATGACACTTCAGTCAATGAGAGATGCGTATATGATGGTGGTCCCGTAAGATTATAATACTGAAGAAGGTGTACCCAAGTAATCTTCTAAATTAGTTCATATATTTTATTCTAGTATTTTAAGCAGAGGAGTGAAGTCCTTAGTGAGAGGTTCAGTTCAAATTTTGGCTTTGACATTTACAAGCTGTGTGATGCTAGGAAAGGCTCTTAAACTCTTCAGATTATAAATAAGTTTAAAAATATGTTGCATTAACCCTTATTTAGGATTAACTACAAGTTTTGTAAAAAATTTATTGGTTATGTATACTCATGGGGTGACTACAAGTTTTAAGGGTTTATTTGCTCATTGTTTTAAAATTATACGTAATATTTGTTGAATTATTTGCAAACTGTTGGCCTATTATGAAACGTTTTAAACATAAAGAAAAATACAGAGAAAAATAAAAAAACTACACAGATAATTATATACCAGTTCTATCAAATCTTGACATTTTGCCATATTTTCTACACATGTAAAAAAACATTACAGACACAGGTGAAGTCTTCTGTGTACTTCTCCCTGATCCTTACTACCTTACCTCACTCACTACTACCATGAAGTTGTGTGCATTATTCCCATACAATTTTAAATATTTTGAACACACACACACACAAACACATGTATACATATGATGTTGTTTTGTGTCTTTTTATCCTTTAAACAGGTAATGTTATACTATACAGTCATGTGCTACATAATGACACTTCAGTCAATGAGAGATGCGTATATGATGGTGGTCCTGTAAGATTATAATACTGTACTTTTTTTTTTTTGTCTTTTTCCATGTCCGGCAACGGATCGCAACCCTCAGTGTCACCCCTGCACCGGACCAGGACCGGCAACGGTATCGCAACCCTCGACGTTGCTCCCGCGCCTCGCTCAGCCAGTGAGCGGGAACCGGTCTGCATGTGGGATCCGAACCCTCGGTCGGGAGCGCCGCCGCGCTTCCCAAGTGGCGCACTATCCAGTGCGCCACCGGGCCGGCCCTAATACTGTATTTTTACTGTACCCTTTCTATATTTAGATATGTTTAGCTACACAGGTACTTACCATTGTGTCACAATTGCCTACAGTATCCAGTACAGTAAATGCTGTATAAGTTTGCAGCCTAGGAGCAACTGGCTATACCACGTAGGTTTGTCAAGTACACTCACTCTATGATGTTTTCACAACAAGGAAATTGACTAAGGACGGATTTCTCAGAATGTATCCTGTCATTAAGGGACGTATGACTATATATACAATTTTGTAGCTTGCTTTTCTTCGAGATTTATTTATGTTGATATGAGTGGCTCTGGTTTGTTTTCATACGTGATGTGCAGTATTTCAGTGATTCAACCACAATTTATAAAAGTATCACAATTTACTTACTCTCCTATTG
>NW_007774995.1:0-3889 GCF_000696425.1 Galeopterus variegatus | reverse complement strand
GAAGTCATCAGCACAACTATCTAATTAAAGTATTCCAGAATGCTGTATGAGAGGTACATTAAATGACTGTGGCAAAACCTGTCCCAACACCAATGTTTCTTCTACACAAAATTCATCAGGTTAACAAACTACTACAGAGTAGCCCTGGGTTTAAGATCCCTTTCCATAAAGGGAAACATGTCTCTATTTTCCACAACAGAGAAGCTCAAGAGATTTTATTTTCATTTGTTTATGGATAAAAGCATTAAGAATGCATATTTTATTATGGGTTTCTATTAAACATGCAGTTTTTCTTTTCTATGATTTAAAGCATAAGAAATTGATTAATAGAGTAATTTTTAGGGATTCTCTACCTTGAATCTAATCACAATGAAAGTAGTCTAGGAATCTGGTTTTGATATTTCCTAATAGCTAGCCCCAACAGATATCTGAGACTTTGCCCTCAGATTGCAAAGGGCTGATGTAACTAATGTTTCCACCATTAAAAAGGAGAGTTTTACTCTGCTTGATAACTACAAGAATAATTCACCTTGAAAATAAGAATGAAGAAAATAAGTCAAGCTCTCTAGACCTACATTCTTAAGAAGCTCTATATTGTTCGAACATGGAACATAAATGAAGATTTTAAAGTCTTTTGAACACTGTCTAAAAAGAGCTTGTTTGCTATAGTGGCCAGGGTGTAAGGGAATGGTGTAGTCACCACTCCTATCCACAGAGGGCTGCCAATGAATAGCAGGCTTACAAAAAAAGTAATCAATAAGAATATTAAACTACTGCCAAAACCAAAAAGCAATAGTCCTGTCAGAAAATTTTACTCTTTAAATATTCAAGTCTTTATTCTTCAAATGTTACACTCCCCTGCAAAATCAAACAAACAAACTTAGGACATGGTGATAGCTACACAGCAGGCTCTAAAGAAAATCTGTCCATTGCTTTGTCCACTTTCAAAGTGGGAGTATGGAAAGATTACACCGTGAAGGGCAAATAAATGATGTTGTGTTAACTGCAACAAACTTCCCAAAGTTCATGGATTCAGAACCTCAGGGAAAGAAAGGAGCCCCTGTGGGTCATAGCACATGTCCCCGAGGACTTCCACCCTCATTCAAAGGCTTCTTGCATGTATGGCCAGTGCTCCTCACTAATTTTAAAAGTTAATGCTATCTCAGGTTGACTCATTTTATTCCGATTTCCATGATATTAATGTAAAACATTTTTGTAGGCATAAATCCTAAACCTCAGTGTTCTTGTGTTTAATTTAATTACACTGGAAACTTTTCATTTCCGTAATAGGATTTAAGCTTTAATTCTCACAGCCTTTGTCAGATGTGTGGGCAACAATGTAATCACATGGAACAAAGCGACAAATGCATAAATTGTGAAGCTTTGCCCTTTCCTTCCCTTGTATCTTGCTTTGAAAAGCTGCTCACTCCACACCACAGATTATATGCAAGAGTCATCTTTTTGTGAAGCACATAATCTATTTATCCAGCTTTCAAGTAGTCAAGTCACATCAAGAGACAATGCTTGGAAGCCATTAGTGCTCATTCACAGGCTTGTTGCAGACAGCATGCTAACGAGTCAGGGGCCCTTCACCCCTGCACTGGAGCAGGGACGGGAGCATCCAAGGTGGAATCAGAAAGAGCACAGATACCAGCTCCCTTCACATGTGCCTTTTCAGAAACATCACTCACTCTGTATTACCACCATACATTCAAAAAGACACCCTAATGAAGGCTGTGATGGCTGGCACTGGCCTCAAAATATCTGGGGAAAGGCATATAGATACAGAAGACTGACCACGAGCTAATCATTCCTGCAGCTGGGTGATGAGTACATGGCTGTGTATTACACCCTTCTTCCCACTTTTCTGTACATTTGAAATTTTCCATAACACAAAATGGAAGAATCATCAGATCACAAAAGCAAACAGAAGACCATCTTGATTTTTTAAAACTGCTCACAGATGACCTCAGTTCTCTTACCAGTCCCCCTCTTCCTTCCCGTCTTATGTTACCCCTCCTTGCAAAAGTCTCCTTCCTCCCCACCTGATCAAATCCATTCAGAGCCAAGACCAGGAGAGACAGCTGGCTTCCCCATGGGAACACCAAACTTCACCCCCCACAGATCGAGTGAACTACACATGTGTGCAGCTGGTCACTCTTCCTTCTTTGTGCTGCCTGCTGGAGATGAAGCACTGTTTTGCAATATCCAGGTACATTTCATTCATTCAGCACGTGTACATGGTGGGCACACCTGGGCCAGCACCGCTCTAGGTGCCAGCAATAGAGCAAAAATGAGACGGCAGGCCCTGGTTGGGGAGCTTGCATTCTAGGGAGAGACCACAGATAATAAGCAAGTAAACAGGTAAAGGTACATGGTGGGCACACCTGGGCCAGCACCGCTCTAGGTGCCAGCAATAGAGCAAAAATGAGATGGCAGGCCCTGGTTGGGGAGCTTGCATTCTAGGGAGAGACCACAGATAATAAGCAAGTAAACAGGTAAAGCAATACAGTAATTTCACATGGGGGAGCGCCGTGAGGAGCCATGAGGCGGAGTGTCTCCGAGTATTTTAGGCAGGAGGATCAGAGTGCCTCTCGGAGGAAGCTCTCTGGGATGGTAAATTTTATGTGTCACGTAACTGGACCACGGAATGCTGAGGTGGCAGGTTAATCATTATCTCTGTGTGTGTCTGTGAGGGTGTTTCCAAAAGAGACTAGCATTTGAGTGAAGCAATTCCACCCTCTCCAACGTGGGTGGGCATCACCCAGACCTTGAGGGGCCCAAATAGAACAAAAGGCACATGAAGGCTGGACTCCCCTGTGAGCAGAGGGAGGTAGGGAGAGCACTCATGGTGTCCTCATTTGGGACAGTTCCACATATGCTAGGGCCAAACAGAACCCTTTTTGCCAAAAGACTAGTCTCCTGTCATAGTTCAACAAACACAACTGGATGCTTCTTTGACACCCACATCTGCAAAGAGAGAGAAATGGGGAAAACAAGGCTGGAAACAACCAGGCCCTCATTGTACCCTTGACCTACTGAAACCCAGACCTGAAAAAGAAAGGCTTTTCTGCAGAGGAGCAATTCCAGTTTCAGAATTTATTGGCACCCTCTTGCAAACAGATCCACTGGTCATTTCTACTGAAGTGAGGCTCTTGATGCTATAGAATGTCTTTGGTATCAAGGGGGATGAAAATAAATGTTTTAGAGAAAAACAACCAGTGGGTTTCTTTTAGTGAGCAAGGCAATACACGTGCTGTGTCCTGGACATATCTACCCTGAAGGATATTTCTACCCTGGAGCTCTCATGAAGAACCTGGGAGACCCACACAATGATGCACTCTAGCCACATTCTCACGAGGATGTTTGCTAAGGGCTAGCACATTCAGTAGCACGTGCAGTTAAATAATCTATCCTATCAAGTTCTAAAAATCTGGACACATGGAGACTTGACTTGACTGATTCCACGGGTATCAAGAAAAAAGAAAAAGAAAACTTTTTTTTTTTTTTAACAAATTAACAAGAAGCAGAACAACACACTGAAAATCACAGCCATCATATCTCATCAAAAAAGGTTTGGCTTTAAATATTTATACCAAAGGTGGCACAGAATATTTTGCAAAGGTAGTGACATCTTTGTAAGAACAGACTAGTCAGAGATTTCTGCAGATAAATCTTTCCTGACGAGGAGGCAAGGCAGTTGTTGGCTGCTTTGAAGAAGCAGAGAGCTTGCAGATGAGAAAAACTGGGCTGCCTTTGCTATCCTCACCATGAAAGACTCTTAAAACTCTACGCCTTTAAGTGGGACCATTTGCACATTGGCCCACGCATTCTGAAATGCTTCTAGGCAGCTACTAAGTGTTTAGAAGCACATTTGGCTGCCGATTAC
>NW_007774994.1:3502-3890 GCF_000696425.1 Galeopterus variegatus | reverse complement strand
TCACTATCAGAGTTTGTATTATTCCTTTTTTTAGTTGTTGCTGTAATAGAATAACCAAGACTGGGTAATTTATAAAGAAAAGAGTTTTATTTTGCTTGTGATTCTGGAACAGTTGCATCTGGTGTGGGCCTCAGACTTCTTCTATTCATGGTGGAAAATGGAAAGGCAGCCGGCAGGTACAAGATCACATGGCGAGAAGAAGTGAGAGAGAGAGAGAGAGAGAGAGAGAGAGAGAGAGAAGGTGCCAGGCTCCTTTAAACAACCGGCTTTTGGGGGAGAACTCACTCACTACCATCCCCTCTCCCCCCTCCCCCAAAGAGGGCATTAATCCATTCATGAGGGATCTGTCCCCTCATGACTCAAACATCTCCCAACACTGCCACATTGG
>NW_007774994.1:0-2507 GCF_000696425.1 Galeopterus variegatus | reverse complement strand
GGACATATGTATCAGGTTCCCACTCTTCTTCAATGAGATCACTTTCTGATCTGTTTCATGCAGAAGACACAAACTTTAAAAACTAGTAGATTTAAGAGAGTTCCAGAGAATAATATAATCCAAGTTATAGAAGTAATGATAACAAAGTTAATGGCAGAGAAAAATGTGGAAGTGGTTTGTAAAGCATGGACTGTGACAATGGTCCAGTTAAGTCCTATGAGTCAGTTCATAAATTTTAGCAAGAAAGAATTACTAGCTGGAATGTAGTGGATAAGACCTAAATGCACATGGAATAACATCGTTCTCAAAATGTGAACATGTGAAAACACTGTAATTCAGTACTTATAATTCTCAAAATCTCTTCCAGAAAGACTGTATTTCTTATAGGATTGTATAGTCACAAATTAAGACTAGCATATACATATTTGTTTTGGTGTATGTATATATTACATACAGATGTATTGTGTAATTATATATCTATGTCCTGTTTTGTTTCGGGGTATAGACAAAATTATGCAGATGATATATATCATATATACCATACAAACCACTAATGATTAAATGTTGGCCACATAGTCCATAGGATGATTTAAAACAGATCATATAAAATGCATAGTATTTATAAGTATTAATTTGATAATATAGATGATTAGTAAGGAAAAAATGATTTTATAATAATAGCTGTTATCTCTGCTTTTTTATTTTATTTTGCTTATTTTTATTTTTGTTTCCCTACAATAGCAACATTGCTTTATAATAAAAAAGCATTTAAAATGTAAGATATATTTTAATAAACACAACAGTTTTATATAGAAATAATATCATGATATATAATTTAATAAACCACATAACAATAAATGATTTTTCAGGCTAATATTATACAGTATGTGTGAGTGTGTATGGGTATCTTTATGAAAGTGTTGTGGTGAGTGGAATAAGGAGATAGTCTCATACCTCCATATTTCATAGAATGCAAAATATTAATCACCATTTTATGTAGGAATAATACTAAAATGCCTATAAATTTTAAGGGCCAAATATATTCAGCTTTGACCACCTCCACAGGGAGCTATGAGGTTAGAATGGCCCTTCAGTGGAGTGTCAAGTTCAGCCAAGGTAAACACTTTTATGATACTACATCATACTTATACTCCTACATCAATCAGTCATTGGAGATGTGTCTCCCAGGGAAGAGGCGTGACCAAGAGCAGAAGGCTTCCTGAACCTGAGACCATCCCTGAAGGGTCGGTCTGCTGACAGCACTCTTAGCATATAGAGAAACAGGACCTTCACTGATTAGGGACTTGAAAGGAGAATCACATAATCCACAATGAACAAACCCCAACCAATCTAATCCTCCAGTTCCAACAACATAGAGCAGTAAATTTTCTAAGGTTTGACTTGTTCAGTCTAAAATGACACATACAGCTGTGTGTGTGCATGTGAGAAAGTGTGAAGAGAAGGAGGTAGGTGGTAGGGGTCTTTAGATATAATTCCTGAACTGCTTTGAATACTTCAAGACCCCTTGTCTGAAGCGTCTCCACCAAGTTTGAGGTGGAAAAGTTTCTCTTCATTATTCCTGGGCCTCTGCATTATAATTATTGGATCAACAATGCATTCACATACACTTTCCTAAAACAATACTTCATGGAGATGGTAAAGTCTAAATCCAAATTGAGGAAGAGAAATGTTTTTCCTAATTACAATATTAACTACACAGATTTCTAAACAAAAATAAAAGAAATTTATAATACCATTCTCACCAGGGTTGATCCCTTTTATTCATTCTCTACCTTTAGACTGCCTTAGATCTGAGGCATAGGATATTATTTCTTCCTACCTTAATTTGTGTGGAGAAATTATATTCCTTCTTCAAGGCTCAGTGTAGATGCCGTACTCTCCAGTGAACTTTCCCTAATTATCAACATGAATTGGCACTCTTTTCTTTGTGTTTATACAGTATTCAATAAATAACTTCAATCATTTACTTTATCTTCTTACTAAAATTACCTTTATGTGTGAATCTCTTATCCACTGGAATAAAAATTCCTTGCATACAGGGGCTGTAATTTATGTATTTTTGACTTAGCCATGAAGGGAGAATGGTGGATTCTGCACTTCTTCATTCCTGGATAAAGAGTGTGCTCCCCAGTAGAAGATTTGGGGAAAGGAAACGAATTGATTAGGGTCTTGTTTTCATTATTAGTTTCAATCATTAGTTGAAAGGCAATTCACTGTATGCTGGGCTGGGAAATGGGCAGTTTTATGTCTTTCACATGTTGCATACACATGTTGATTCTGTGATATAACTGTACAGCAGATGTAAAAACTGAGGATTTGAAGAGGTTAATAAAAATCAACCTGTTGTTGGTAACACTGGTAGTGAAGGGCAGAGATGACAGCTGAATGATTTGACACAGTTCTTTTCATAACAGGAGGCAAGACCTTAATAGAACTGTTCAACTACTCAAGGTTGGTGAAATGTATTGTTGATTTTTTTTTTTTTT
>NW_007774993.1:2692-3890 GCF_000696425.1 Galeopterus variegatus | reverse complement strand
TTTTTTTTTAATGAAACATAATTGATTATACATATTTATGGGGTACAGAGTTGACTATCAATACTGTGTACAATACATGATGATCAAATCAGTATAATTAGCATATTAATCATTACAAAACATAATCATTCTTTGTGTCCATTAATTAATTTCTCATTAAACCCCCTCCCGCTCTCCCTTTTGCACCACTAGTAACCACAGTTCTGTTCTCTCCTGAAAGTTCAATGTCTTATTGTGATTATTCTTGATTTCTTTCTCTCTCTTTCTTCCTTCCTTCCTTCATTCCTTCTTTGCTCCCACTTACGAGTGAGGACATACAATATTCCTCTTTCTGTGCCTGGCTTATTTCACTTAACATAATTTTCTCCAAGCTCATCCATATTAATGTGAAGGGCAGAATTTCATTCTTTTTTATGGCTGAGTAGTATTCCATTGTGTAAATATACCATGTTTTCCTTATCCAGTTGTCTGTCAGTAAACATTTAGGTTGGTTCCATATCTTGGCTATTGTAATGTTTGGGGTTTTTTTGCTTTTTGTTTTGGCAGCTGGCCAGTATGGGGATCTGAACCCTTGACCTTGGTGTTACAAGGCTGTGTTCTAACCAACTGAGCTAACTGTCCATATCTTGGCTATCATAAGTAGAGCTGAACACACAAAAAAGACAAAACCCAGTAGAAGAGCAGATATGAAAATGAGAAAGATAAAGAAACTATATCTTACCACCTCAAAAAACCAACAAACACTGAAGGCAAACAATAAAAAGGAAAGAAAGGAACAAAAGATATTTAAAACAACCATACAAAAATCAATAAAATGCCAGAAGTAAGACAACAGTTTTCAATAACAATCCTAAATGTAAATGAATTGAATTACCCACTCAGAAAACATAGTCTGGCTTAATGGATTAAAAAACTAGACCCAACTATATGCTGCCTACAAGAAACTCACCTCACCTGTAAAGACTCACACAGACTAATCGTGAAGGGATGGAAAAAGATATAACACACAAATGGAAACCAAAAACGAGCAGGAGTAGCTATTATTATATCAGATAAAATAGACTTTAAACAAAAAACTAAAAAAAAGAGACAAAGAAGGTCATTATATAATGCTAAAGGGATAGAGCCAAACTTTCCGAATCCCAGTTCTACTATTTATCCATTTGCAGTTGTTTCTTCAACCATAAATAGGGATTAC
>NW_007774993.1:0-2121 GCF_000696425.1 Galeopterus variegatus | reverse complement strand
ATTTAACATTGCACACTTTTCCCGTAAGCTTCTTTCTCCTAGTGTCTTTGAAAAGCCCACCAATATCTAGACATTAATCTGAGTAGTACAAATATGAGTCATTTTCAAATAAGGCAGGAAAAGGCTTTTTGAAAGAAAAAAAAAATGATTCCTGATATAAGCCTATAGAAAATGTGGGGAGGGGAAAACAAGGTTGTCTGGGGAATTTTTTCCTGTTAATATGGGTTTGTTTTGTTTTTACACACTAACAGAGTTTGTATTATAAAAGTCAGATGCTGTCCTTTCATAAAATAGCATGGTGGCATGGTCCCTGAGGGGTGGAGGAAGGGGGATTATACTCTGCTGGCATATCTAGATTCTTGCCTGAATTTTACTACTGGTTCATTGGGTGACTATGAACCAATCATCTACTTTAATGTGTCTTTGGTTGTGTGCGTATATTTTAATTATTTATTTTAAGGAAAAAAAGTATCACAAACTCAGCTCACAAACTTCAGGAAAAATAGGAAAGAATCATTCATAATACCACCATCTGAGTGCAGGAATAATGTTTCTGCACCTCTGTCAAGTATTTTTAAAAGATGCTTATTATATACATAGTTTTAATTCTAATGTATATAAAATTTTCTATTTAACATTTTATTTACATTATATCTTATTTCATTTACATTATATTATAGGGTTTTTTTCTAAAATGATACATAGTTTTAATTCTAATGTATATAAAATTTTCTATTTAACATTTTATTTACATTATATGTTATTTCATTTACATTATATTATAGGGTTTTTTTCTAAAATCGTACCCAAACTTCACAGCTATCTTTTTTTAAGGGATATCTAAAATTTTATTTATTTATATGCTTTATTCCCTTATCATAGGACTTTTAGTTGCTCAAATTTATAAATTATTCAGCCATTAATATATTTACATAGTTGTCTTTTTTCATATTTTGAATAATTTTCAGGATATATTCATAGGCATAAAATCACTGGGTCAAATGAAATGAACTATTTAGGGATTTTATCATAAAATACAAAATTGCCTTCCAAAATGGGTGGGTCATTGTGATTTCACCACAGTGTTAACAGCCTTAGTTCTTCACATTTAATTTTTCTTTTTTTTTTTTTTACTAACTTAAAAGAATCTTTGTTTTCACTTGCATTTCTTGATGACTAATAAGGGTATACTAACTTCGGAAATCAGGCCCTAACTCTCTCACTGTAAAAATGGAATTCTCTGATAATGCCTGCATTCTCTTTAACAGTATTTTAATAATTTGCAAGTTGGTAAACCCAATGCTTTGGCTCTCAGGTCAAAGTCAGGCCTCAAGTTACAGGGCAATCAATCAAGTAAAGCTCTAAGCTATGCCTCCAGCCCTGCCCCCTGCCAGAACAGACGCAGAAATTGTTCTTCTTTTCAAAGATCTCCCTGAGTTCGCAGCTAGGCATTAGGCAGCTATTATTTTCCTAAAGTTTGGTGTTTCTGCTCTAGTTATGACATTTTAGTTCAGTGTACTAAATATTCATGAACACCTATTTTGGGTCAAATAATGTGATAGACCCTGTAGATTCAAAAATGAGTAGGATATGGGCTTGCTCATCAAGTTTAAAATCTAGCACAGTGATTCTCAGATGTGGCTGATCATAGAATCATCTGGGGATCTTTCAAAAAAGAACTTTTCTGGATTCATCTCAAACCTACCAAATCAGAAGCTGCTGTCTTCTGTATTTCTAACAAGCCACACTGAGGTACAGCCAGGCTCTTAATCCAATGACCTATAGTCTGCTTCTTGATACTGTTCTCAGGACAGTGAAATTATAAAACAGGACTATAAAAAGGCAATTAATTATCTGTGGGGGGATGTATGCAGGGAATAAGGTGGAAATCAGCTTAACCCTGGAGGAATGATTGAGCCTATCTGAATAAAGAGTTAACTGTACAAAGCCTATTAGCAGTTACCTTCAGAAAAGACCCTTTCAAGCCATAGGTGATACCATTCTGCTGTAATAGAAAGAGCCCTGGTCTTACATTTTGCCTAGGAGGTTAAAACTGCATCTAATTTTTTCCCTCCACCCACAATCCAGCATCCATGCCACAAGTGTAATCCCCTGATACAC
>NW_007774992.1:0-3891 GCF_000696425.1 Galeopterus variegatus | reverse complement strand
TGATCTCTGAGCATAATCGTGATAATATTAAATGCAAATAAAAAAGTTTTTACTTCAAAAAACAATGATAGTGAATAAGTTAAGATAGCATGTTATTAAATGCACATTTGTTTCTGTAAACAAAGAGCCAGAAACAAAGAGAAAGGTGAAAGGTGCTAAACAAATAAGAAAATCTTGGAATCTTCCAATATCCAAGGTGAAAGGTGCTAAACAAATAAGAAAATCTTGGAATCTTCCAATATCCTGAGGTTTTAATAACCTTGCAGGGAACAAGAAATAGGCCTTGGACCTACGTAAGCTGGAGCTGAGTTCCCATATATAACTAAGTATGAAGACTGAATTTTCAAATATAACAGGAATCATTGAAGAATGCATAACTAAGTATGAAGACTGAATTTTCAAATATAACAGGAATCATTGAAGAATGCAGATATTAAAAATACAGTTTAGAACATAAATACTAGTACATTGAAAGCAGTCAAGTATAACCTCATAATTTGTATGAACATGATATCAAAGAAAAAAGACTACAATAAATGTCACAAAAATGACCAAATAATCAGATTTTTAAAATAAGATAGGTAAATAAAATTCTAAAGTTAAATAAAAGAAAAAACAAAATACCATCAAAAACAACAAAGCTAATTTGAAAAGAACTGAAGACAATCACTAAAAAAATTACATGTATAATATAATAAATGCAATTAAAAAATCAGGGATGTGTTTAACAGAAAATTATGCTCAGCAGAATAGGGACCTTATCAAATATCAAATAAAACAGATCTGAAGACCACAACACAGAGACTGACGATATTAGGTATTTTGCTAATCTAATGGTACAGTGGAAATTTAAATATGTATATTCTCATATATTTAATATTATATATATAATACTGTATATAAATAATATTTATATGTATAATATTTTTCTGGCATATCTGCTAATTGTCAACCATTTCCTTTTTAGTAACAGAATCCAATTTTACTTTTGAAGACAATATGTCCATGGAAAAAAGAAAAATTAGATTTTTAAGTCTTACTGTAGTTGTGTGGCATTATGACTAACTTCTGTCTGATGGACGTAAGAAGCATTATAGAAACTTCCAGAAACACTCCTTAAAAAACAATATATGTCATCTTGACTTTTCCTTTATCCATCTTCTTTAGAATTTCAATGTGATGGCTGGAGCTCCAGCAGCATATTGGACACCAAGGAGAAGCACATATTCTGCCTAAAACATAAATATATGCACAGGGAACTGAAGGAGACTGGTCCCTGATAACAAGGGGACCAGCACCAAACTGATTACTTCTGGACTGACTTATGTAAGTGAAAAAAAATTTAACGCACATGACTGACAATGTGAGGGGGCATCACTTTAATCTGAACATGATCTTAACTGACAACAGCAATTGATACACCTAAAGGTGGTTTTGCAAGTGATAGAATATTTACCATAAAAATGAAAACATTAGTTTAGTGGAGACAGGTGGGCAACAGATGGCAAAAACTTACTCTGCAATGTGGAAAAGCAGTGATGCTTATTCTGGGTGGCTAAAGAGAAAATTATCTTTCCAGATAAAATATTTAGTTAAAAATAATGACTAACATTATGTATTTTTAACATTAGAATCTTTTGATCAAGTGTTTTGAATGCTTAGTAAAGTAGAATATCGATAAAACTCTTCACTCCCTCCCCAGTAACAGGATTATGTATGCATAACCACTATTAGTGAGGCATATTTCACTGCTCTTTTACTCTGAGTTTGCCCACGTGTCTTGCTTTGACCAGTGAGGTAACTGCAGACAAGAGATAAGTACAACATTGAGAAGTGCTTGCATTAGTGTGCCTTCTTTTGCTCCTCTGCCATTGGCATAAGATAAACCTCTCCAGAGAAATTGCCAGTTTTCCAAAAAGAACTAAAGACTTATGGAGTAGAGCTGCCCCAGCCAAGTGTTTCTGTTCAGCTTGGCCTAGATCATTCAGTCGTGATAAGTCTCTGCTTAAGCACCCTCAGACAATTTCAGCAGAGCCATCCAACAAAGTTCGGGGAAAAATCAGTAGGCCCTTAGTCAGCCTCAACCTCAAATTTGTGAAAACACATGACAGTTCAAGTTACTGGGTTTAAAGGGGTTTTATTATACAGCATTATTGAGAAATATGAAATATGTATGCTTACACAAAGCAAGTAAATTTAGTAAACTACCCATTATTTCAGTCCTAAGACTACCATGATCAATTAGTCAAAACAAAGATCTCTGTGCATTCACCTCTCATCACTCCCCTGACTCATTATAGTGACCACAATCACCTTGTTTCTGAAAGGAACATTTTCACACTTGGCTTCTGACTTTCTTGGATCCCACCACCTCCAATAAATTTAGAAAGGCCATTGCCACGATAGCACCACCAAGATCATTCTTGAACTGAAAACAGCAGCCAATACAAAGCCTTAGACAGATGCTGGTTCTTGCTTCACCAATGCATTTCTCAAAGCCTGTGTAGATGGTGTATTAATCAGTCTTTGTTACTTATAACAAAATACCTGCAACTGCGTGATTTATAAAGAAAATGAAATTTATTGCTCATAATTTATGAGGCTGGGAAGTCCAAAGTCCATCTGGTGGTGGCAACAGTGAACCAGGGTTCTCACATTGCGAGATGGTGGAAGCAGAGAGAGAGAGAGAGACAGACTCTCCTCTAATTTTAAAGCCCTCAGAACCACACCTCTGACCACCATTTTTAATCCGTTCACTACTGCACGGTCCTACAATCCAATCACCTCTTCAAGGTTCCACTGTCCAATTACAATAATAGGATTTCCCACCCTCTTAACAGTCACAGTTGGGGCTAAGTTTCTAATACATAAAACTCGGGGACACATTTAAGATTCAGGGAATTTTGGGGGGACATAATTCAATCCACTACACACAGAATATATCATGAACCTCCTGGTACATAATTAGTAATAAGCAAGCAAATACAAAATACTAAATCCACTTGAGAATTCTAAATTTTTTAAGCCTTATGATTCTTCCTTGTATAGTACAAGTATACGAAGAAAGTTCTAATATCTCAACTTTGTTTTTAATTTTTAAATTTTTTATTTGAACATAGTTGATTATACATATCTGTGGGGTACAGCATTAAATATCGATACCTGTGTGCAATATGTGATGTTCAAGTCAGGATAATTACATATTCAACATTATACAATATAATTGATTTTCCTGAACCTTTACCAGTTTCTCACTAATGCCCACTCCCTCTCCCCCTTTGCCACCTCTGGTAATCTCAGTTCTGTTTACTTCCTTTGAAACTTCAATGTATTATTATGATTGTTGCGTCTTTCTTTTTTTATTTATTTGTTTACTTTTTCTTTTTGGCTCTCAATTATAAGTGAGGACATGGAGAATTTCTCTTTCTGTGCCTGGCTTATTTCACTTAACATGATTTTCTCTAAGTTCATCCATGTTGCTGCAAATGGCAGAATTTCATTCTTTTTTATGGTAGAACAGTATTCCATTGTGCAAATATACCATATTTTCCTTATCCAGTCATCCAGCAATGGAAATTTAGGTTGGTTCCAACTCTTGGCTATTGCAAACAGAACTGCAATAAACATGGGAGTGCGGGTGTCCCTCTGACATGATGATTCCCATCCCTTTGGGTATATACCCAATGCTAGCATTGCTGGATCACATGGCAGTTCTATTTGTAGTTGTTTAAGGAATCTTCATACTGTTTTCCATTACGGCTGCAAAAATTTACAGTCCCACCAACAGTGTAGGAGGGTTCCCCTTTCTCTGTATCCTTATCAGCATTTGTTATTCTCCGTCTTTTTGATAAAAGCCAGTCTAACTGGGGTGAGATGACATCTCAATGTGGT
>NW_007774991.1:0-3891 GCF_000696425.1 Galeopterus variegatus | reverse complement strand
CTTTAGGGGGAAAGTATTCGTTCTTTCATCATTAATTATGACTTTGCTATAGGGTTTTTGTAGATGTTCTTGGCCAAGTTTAGAAAATTCCCCCCAATTTCAAGATTTCTGATTCTTTTATTTTTTTTTTAACATGAAAGGGTAATACATTTTGTCAATGATTTTTTTTACATCAGTTAATACTATCATGTGACTTTTATAATTTAGCCTGTTGATACAATAAATTACACTGCTTGGTTTTCAAATATGTAACCAGTCTTGCATCCTTGGAATAAATGTCTCTTGGTAATGGTGTATAATTCTCTTAGGTATTGCTGAATTCTATTAGCTAATATATTGTTAAGGATTTTTGCTTCTTTATTTGTGCAAAATATTGGTCTATAGTATTCTCTTTTTGTGACATCTTTGACTGGCTATCATATTAGATTGAAACTAGTTTCATAAAATTAATTGAGATGTATTTTATCTGATAATTTCAGGAAATTTTTGCATGGAATTGTGGTTAATTCTTTAAATGTTTGATAAAATTCTCCAGTGCAACCATCTGGGCTTAGTGATTTTTTTTACAAGAACTTTTATTATGAAGTTCATTATGAATTTGATTTTTAAAATTGTTATAAGGCTCTGTAAATAACTTATTTTATACTTGAGGAGTTCTGGTAGTTTTGCTTTTAAGGAATTTGTTCATTTCATCTCAGTTGCCAAGTATATGTACATAGAATTGTTCATTTTGATGTCTACAGGATTCATACTGAGAGTCCCTATTTTATTGTGTCTTTTCTATCTCTCTCTTTTTTTGTTTTGTAAGTCTTGTTAAAGGTTTGTGAGTTGTATTGATCTGTTAAAAGAGATAGCTTTAATTTCATTGATTTGTCTATTTTTATTTGTTTGTTTTCAATTTGATTATTTTCTACTCTTTATTTTTTACTTCCTTCTATCTGCTTTATGTTTCTTTTTCTCTTATTGATAGTTTATATAGGTGGGGAATTATATTATTGATTTGAGAACTTTTTAATTTCTAATATATGCATTTAATGCTATAGATTTCCCTCTGAGCACTGCTCTAGCTGCATCTAATGATTTGGTATTTTATATTTTCATTTTCATTCATTTTAATGTATTTTTCATTGTCCTTGAGACCTGTTCTTGACTCATGTATTAACTAATTATTAAATCTGTTTTTAAGCATTCAGAGATTTTACTTTTATGCTATTTCTGATTTTTTGTTTAATTTTAATGCATCAGATTGTATTTCACCAAATTGGATAAAAAAGCTAGACATAAGTACATGCTATTTGTAAGAAACATACTTTAAGTATAAAGATACAGATCAAATGTAAAAGAACGGGAAAAAATATACCATGCAAACTAAACTCTAAGCATAGTAAGGTAAGACGGCTAGATCAGTACTATCCCTTTAGGGATTAAGAAAGCATATTACAAGAAATAGTAAGGTACACAATGATAACAGTATTTGTTCACCAAGAAGGATTAACAATCCTAAATATGAATGTATATAAAAGCTTCAAGTAAATGAAACAAAAATTTATAAAACTGAAAAGAGAAAGGAATGATTTCAAAAAAGTGTTGATTTAAAACCTCTGTACCAGTAACTGATTGAACAAGTAAACAACAAAATACTAATACTTTGAGCCAATTTGTCCTTATTGAACTTTATGGAACACTGGGAACAACCAGAGGATTAATTTTTGTTTCAAAGGTACATGGAACATTAACTACATTACAGGTCATATAACAACCACCAATAAATTTTGAAATATAGATTTCATAAAGTGTCTTCTCTGATCACAACAGAATTAACTTAGAAATAAATTATAACCTCTTAAGAAATGAAACAATTGACTTTTAAATAGCCTACATTTCAAAGACAAACTCACAAGAGGAAGTAAAAAATATTTTATTTATTGCTTAATTGAAATTTATTGATTGTAAATATTTATGGTGTAAAGAGTTATATTTCAATACATGTATACAATGTGTGGTGATTAAACAAGTATAGTCAGCATATTCATCAGCTCAAAACTTAATAATTTTTTGAATATATTTTAAGCTAAGCAATAAACACAAATATTAACATTTCAGAATGCAGTTAAAGCAGTGCTTAGATAGAAAATAGAGATTTAAATGCCTGTGTTAAAGACAAAGAGAGATGTAACATCAATGAACTAAACTGCCATCTTAAGAAGCTAAGAAAAAAAGATAAATTAGACACAAGTATTTGAAAATAATATATTAAAAACAGAAATTGATGAAATAGAAAACAAAATTAAGAAAATGTTTTATATAACACATTATAATTTGAAAATATAAAATTATCTCTAGCAAGAGTGAACAAGACAAATAGAGACAAAATAAAAATTATAAATATGAGAAAATAAACAAATTTTCAGAAATCCTATAGCTTTAAAATAACAATAGCATAATGCTATAAAAATCATGACAATAAATTATGAAAACTTAGATAAAATGGGTAATTTACTTGAAAACAAAAATTATCAAAACTAATTCAAGAAGAAATAGAAAATCTGAATACCTCTATCTATTAAGAAAATTAAATTCATAATCATATAACCTTTCCACAAAGGTCTAAGGCTAGATGGCTTTATTGGTAGATTCTATCACAAAAAAAGTGTATAAGAAATAATACCAAGCTTATTTAATTTCCTCAGAAAATATATTACTCCACAACAAGTTTTATGAAGAAAATTTCAGAGAAAAGTTTTGGTATAATTCCAATACCAAAATTGGGTAAGAATTTGCAAGGAAAAAATCTCACAAACATCAAAGCAACAATTCTCAGGAAATCATTAGCAAGTTGACTGCAGCTCTCCCTAAAGCAATAAATAGTACATCATGAGCATATGGATGTTAATGTTAACCAAGAAATGCAAAGCATGTTTTGTATTCAAAATTAATCAGTATAACTCACCATGTTAATACATTACAGGAGTGAAAAAAACAATAGATGTAGAAAAAGCTTTTGGCAAAACTCAGCACCCAATGGTGATAAACATCTTAGTGATTCCCTCCCTTGAAAAAGAGGAATCTTCACAAACGTGCAGCTAGCACCGTCTATAGAGGTAAAACATTGCATGATGTTCCCATAATATCAGGAAAAAGATAGGAATATCTGCTCTCTAGATAAATAAATATTTTAAAGATACAGTTCTCCCCAACTTGATCTAGAGATAAAAAGCACTCCTGATCCTTGATCCCTGCATATTTTTCTGAGAAGTTGACAAGATGAATCTAGAACGTCTGTGGAAATGCAAGCGATCTGAGATGGTAATTATGAAAAAGAAGAGCCAAGCTGCAGCCTCATACTACTGTAGTCATCACAGTAGTATGATAATGTTAGAAGAATAATACGTGACTCAAGAGAACACACTAGAGAGTCCAGACATAGAAGCACATAATTGTTTTTTTTTTTCATTTTGTCAACTGATTTTTGACAATGGAATAAAAAAATGAATCTTGACACCTACCTCACCACATACATATAATATCATTTGAAATGGATCAGAGAAATACATCTATATGAGAACCATAAAGCTTTTAGAAAAACACAAAAATCTTTGGTTTAAGGCAAAATAATTTTTAGAGAGGACACACACACACACAAGTGATCATAAAAATGAATACATTTATCTCCATCAAAATAAAAATGTTCATTATTCGTCATCAAGAAAGAAATAGGCAAGTCATGGACTTGGGGAAAACATCTGTAATGCATTTAGCTGACAGAGACCTATATTCAGAATATCTATAGAACTCCCAAAAATCAATAATAAAAGAAAATCCTATAAATTGAAAATGTGCAAATGACTTGAACAGAACTTCACAAAAAGATGTACAAATAGCTAACAAGTG
>NW_007774990.1:0-3891 GCF_000696425.1 Galeopterus variegatus | reverse complement strand
ATACAGAAGCTTTTTATATTAATATTTTTCCTTTCTTTTACCTGTAAGACTCATATTATTAGACAGCAGTTATATCATGTACCTGAAAATTTGGATTCTAGAGAGCTATGTAGTTACTCATATTCTTAAAATGCCATTATAAAATAATTAGAATAAAAATATAACCTAGTTAAGTCAGCTTGAATATAAAAATTTTACTTATAACCAAAAATAAAACGTAGAAAGATATTCATGCTCCACATTCTGGTGAGCCTAAACAAAGAAGAGTTTTGCAGGCTGCTAATAATTAAACACCACATATTCTGCAGTATGTCTTCACTGAAAGAATTTTTCTAGAATTGTCTTCACATCAATGTAAAGTTGGCCCTGGTAGCCACTTTGACTAAGTATGGTTGGAGAAGACAGTTTCCAAAGACTAAGGAGAAAGTAAAACAGCTGATGGCAGTGCTTGATATTTGCTGGGCACTTACCGTGTGTCAGGTGGTATGTTAATTATTTTACATGCAAAACCTCAGTTAATTCTTACAACACTGAAGTAGATCTCTTATTATTCTGTTTTACAAATGAGGAAGCAGAAGCTTGGAGAGGTTAAGTGGCTGGGCCAGGATACCCAGTCGGTAGTGAGGAACCAAGACTGAATTGAGGCAGCCAAACTCCAGGTCTGGCGACCATGCTCAGCCTCCACGCCCATCATCTCTCAGTGGAAGACAGCTACTGAGCACAGGAATTCTCTATAACTCGTCTTAGTGGTTGAGGAAAGGATAAAATTGCCTTGACTATTCTACATTGTAGAATGGTCATCTATCGTTTACATCTAATAGTTTAATCTAATCATTTTAGCTTGTATCTAATAGTATTAGTTTGCATCTAATAGTTTTTTGGGTAGCACCACTGAAATGATAATTATGAGAGTCTTTACTTCAGCTAAATCTGCATGTCATTTTATAAACATATACCACATGCTGTTGTTAATGTGTACAGAATTCATGCTGCTATTTGTGAATGTGAGAAAATTATGTTAAATGGTTTCTTTTACAATTGCAATCTGCTTCTTGAATCTCTTTTAGGATCTACAGTACTCACTTCTCTCCTGCTTGATTTTTTTTTTGGCAGTTCCCTATGTTAGAAATGATAGTAATGGCAATATAGTAGTTCCTCCTTATCCATGGTTTGTCTTTCTGAAGTTTCAGTTACCTGTGGTCAGCTGTGGTGCAAAATATTAAAAGGAAAATTTCAGAAATAAACAGTAAGTTTTAAATTGTGCATTATTCTGAGTAGTGTGATGATAATTGATGCACTCTTGCTCCATCCCACATGTCTGGCCCAGGACGTGAATCATCCCATTGTCTAGTGCCACCCGCCCATTAATTATTCCATAGCCCTCTTGGTTATCCGATTGACTGCTGCCATATCACAGTGCTTGTGTTCAAGGAACCCTATTTTACTTAATAATGGCCCCAAATCTCAAGAGTAACAATGCTAGCAATTTGAATATGCTAAAAAGAAGCTGCAAAGTGCTTCTTTTAAGTGAAAAAGTGAAAATTTTCAATTTAAGAAATCTTGTGCTGAGGTTGGTAGGATCTGCCATAACAATGAATCATCTGATTGTGAAATTGTGAAGAAAGAAAAAGAAATTCTTTGCTAGTTATTCTGTCACACCTCAAACTGCAAAAGTTACAACCACAGCACAATAAGATTTTGAGAAAGAGAACACATTCATATAACTTCTATTACAGTATATTGTTATAATTGTTCTGTTTTAGTATTAATTATTGTTGTGAACTTCTTACTGTGATTGATTTTTAAATTAAGCTTTATCATATGTATGTGTAGGAAAAAACATAGTATATACAAGGATATTCAAAAAGTTCATGGAAAGATTCCTATTACCTTTTAATTCAAATTTTCCACAAACTTTTTGAAGTACCCAAGGATAGGGTTTGGTACTATCCATGATTTCAGGGGTCCACTGGGGGCCTTGAAATGTACGTCCTGTAGATAAGGGGGCACTAACGTATTAACAGAATCAGAATAACACACAAGATATTCTTAACAATTGAGGACTGAAGTTTTATAATTTCTTCTTGTGTGTATACATAGCAAATATAGGCAAGCATGCATTCATCTCTATGTTTATAAATTATATTTACAGATGAATGTGCTCATGTTTGGTAAGAGTGTAAGTCTAAGGACAAGGTGTACTTTTCAGGTTGAGGGTAGCTAAATGCTTCACGCTATGCCACTGCTTTTGGGTTATGGTTTCTTGGAATGAAAATAAACCTACAGCTATGAATTAAGTCCAGCTTTACTTGAGTACTCATGCCTAGTTCTTTCTTTATCCTTATGTTGTGAAGTCAAAAAGAATTGTCTTTCCAATTTGTCAGCATCTAACTGACTAATGAGCCAGGCTATGGAATGGGCTTGCTTCTTTTTCTTCACCTGGCATCACTCATTTTACCTCATGGTCTTTTATCTTCCTGTTGTACTCTGAAATCTGCTTCTTTTGTGGCCAACCCTAATATATCTGATTCTGAGTATCACATTTTAAATAATTTAGACAAAAAAAAAAAAAAGAAGAAGAAGAACAAAGAAAATTGCTTTCCTTAGTTGGTTAAAGTTCTCTAACTCTTTCTCTTTTGTAATTTTATCTAAAATCTGTGACATTTATTAACACAGCTGATTACATAAATGGAATGCATGCTTCAGCAGTAAATGTGGACCCAAACTCTACACATGCACACACATCCAGAGGGCAACAAACAGTCCTGAGAGTCAACTTAGTAAAACATCAAGTTACATTGTAGTGTCACTTCTAAACTACCTGAGAGTACTAAGGAAGGACAGTTTTCCAGGCAAGTGCCCTGACATGGGGGAGGGGTCATAACTTCCATAATCTTTATTGAAGAGCCTTGACTTCCCTTCCTGTGATGTCATCTTATGAAAATCTTTCTTACTATAATCTTCCTTTTTGGGGGCATCAGATTTTGGGGGGTCTAACTAGAAACACTCCTCTTCCCAAGATCAAGAATTCTTCTTATGCACCAGAGGAACTGGGCTTTTCCAAGTCTTAGAGCCCTTTAAAGGAATTCAGTCAACTGGCTACTGAAAATGCAAGTTATCAAAATAAGAAAGCAAAATAGGGACTTTATCAAAACCAAAGTTTTGCTGGAAATCAGATGGACAAAATCCAAGAGTAACCAATGAGTTATGACTTAATACTTGAGTGAAAACTCCTGTCATGTAGGGCATGCAACATTATAAACCTGTTGTAATGCTTCAGAGGTGGCAACCTGCACTGTATCTGCCAGCTAGTGTGCTTATCACATGCCATTTTCATCTTGCTGAAATTACTACACTCTCAGTTCCCAGCTCAGAGAGGAACCTGCATTGTATCAGACTTGGGCTTTTGACCCAACAGTGCCCAGTTGCAGCTTGGCCTGTGTTTTGTGAGGCATAAAGTGCTATCCAGTTGGGGGAAATAGCTAATTAATTAAGGTCAGAGCATAAGGAGAGGACATTGTGAGTGAAATGAGAGCTGAGCAGACATGTAGAAAGAGGTATTCATGGGCCTCTGGGACGTTGCAGTTCCAGTTTGACCACAAGCATCTTTGGTTAAAGTGAACTGAGGGAGCCTCTGTTTGTCACAGGCAGCTCGACTTTAACATTTGACCCTACATGTCAGCCACCATGGTGGCCCGGTTCTGAGAGTGGAGGCATCTGACCACTCCTGGTTTCATCACCTTTGGTAGGAGTGACCATATTACCTGCTTTAGTATTAACCATACAAAGCCAATGGGTAGGAAAGAATGACTTTGGAACAAAAATGATCAGGTTGTGCAAACTTTAGAGGTAAAGGTAAATCTCTCTCCAAGTGCATCTCCTTACTTTCAG
>NW_007774989.1:0-3891 GCF_000696425.1 Galeopterus variegatus | reverse complement strand
AGGTTTCGGTGATGGGACACAATAACTAACTACATTGTATATTGACAAAATAAAAATAATATAAAAAATTTTTTTTCCGTGAATCTAAAACTATTCTAAAATAAAATGTTTATTAAAAACATAACTGTTTTTATGTTTTCTGGGAACCTTCTTTTAGGAAGTTTCCGCTGGCTGGGCCAGGTGCCTCCTGTGTCCTCAGAACACATGCTATTGACCCTATTGCATAAAGCAGGTGTCAATCTTCCATCCCTCCTTCGTGCCCTCCCAGCCCATGAGCACCTCCAAAGCAAAGACTGTATCCCACACAACCCTGTGCCTCTGGGGCCCACTGGATATGTGTGGTTTCTGTGGAGCCTCCACCTCCCCTGCCGGACGTCTCCCCACTCTGTGCACACTGGGCTGGGCTGGGAATGGAGCTGGGTGGCTGGCAGTGAAGCCTATCTGCCAGATCGTGTGACGGCGGCCCCGCAGGGCATGTGGTCTCTGCGGAGCTTCTGCCTCCCCCACTGGACGTCTCCCCGTTCCGTGTACACTTGATGTTATGTTTTTATAGTTTAAACAGGTTGATTTGTGGGAGAGAGTGACGCTAAGGACCGTCTATTCCACCATCTTGACCAGAAGTCTACAATGCATTTTCATTCATTCATTCACTCGCTAACTCACTTATTCAACAAATTTGTATGGAATAGTTCTGTAGACCAGGTGCTGTTCTAGAAACTGAGATCCAACAGTGGCAAATGGGGCAGGGAGCAACATGACATCACACTCCTGCTTCTTGCATTTTGACATCTGACCTTAGAAGTTGCTTCCACCCTGATCAATTTTATTTATTAAGATGTTCTTAGGCATTCTTGCCTGTTTATAGCTCCCAATGAACTAATGTTGCAGGTAAGAAAATGCATTTGGGATCTAATTGGAACTGAATTAAATGTATGGATTAATCTTAATGGAATTGACAATTTTTAATCTTCTTTTGCATGAGCATAGCAGGTGTTTCCATAGAATCGATTCTTATTTTTATGTTAAGATTAGCCTCACACATTTATTGCTAAGTTTGTTGCTAGATAGTTTCCATTTTGCTGCTATTGCGAATGTCATCTTTTTCTATCATGTATCCTAGATGATAAATGCTGATACATAGGAAAGGCATTGATTTCTGAATATTTCTTTTAAGTCAGCACCTTACTGAATTCCCTGATTAATTGTAATAGTTTTCAGTTGAAGTTTTGGATTTTCTAGGTAATCATATATGTGAAAAATAATTTTGCCCCCTTCTTTCTTGTAGTTTTACCACTTATTTGTTTTTCTTTTCTTGTTGCATCAACACGGGCAAGATTTCTGAGGTATGATGGTAAATGTTCTAACAATCATTTCCAGGGGAAATGACCTTGATTTGTAGCATTTGCCAATTTCTGTGCTGTAAATACTCCCGCCACAGCTGATTTCAATCTACCAACATGATGTCACCAGACCTGAAGTTCGAAAGAGACACACACCTTGCTCTACAGAGCCTGTGTGAGCCAGCTCTAGCAGGCCACTGAATAGAGCCCTAGACCATGAGATGGTCTGTAGGGGAAAAAATACTGTTGTCAAAAAATAAAATTGGATGTGCCATATCCAATTTTATAAATATTTGCTTGTGGCAGGTTACAATGTACATGAGCATATCAAAGGCTCTGAGAAATCCTGTAACATATTTCCCAAATTTATTTGACCAATGGAAAATTTGGGGACTATAGAACATTACAAAGGAATGGCTAAATCCTTTGATGCCATGATCAGTTCATGGTGCCCAACACCAGATGTTCCCCGTCATTACCTGGCAGCTCTTTTGAGCTTCCCTGGTCAGCTCCCTCTCCTGTTCTCCTCTTGCCAAGCTTCTCCGTTCTCTCCCTCTGCCTTAGATGATGAAGTCGCAGCTTCCCTCCCACCAAACCCACACGCTTACCTCCGTCAGCATCTGCCACTGCCCCACTGGATAACGCAGGGCACTGGGACTTCTTCTACCCAAACTAGTCCCATGCCAGTGCCAGCGCTGCAGTCTCGGGCCCTGGTCATTACACTTTTATAAAAAAAACAATTGACTTTATTGTGTCCCATTTATTTAGTTGTTTATATTTGTGCCAGTACCACACTGTCTTGATTACTGAAACTTCTAATAAATTTTGGACTCTGGATACTACTAATTCCCTGTTGGATGCATAGTTTGCAAAAGTTTTCTCCCATTCTGTAGGTTGTTGTTTCACTCTGTTGGTTGTTTCCTTTTCTGTGCAAAAGCTTTCATAGAATCCCATTTATTTATTTTTTCTTTTGTTGCTTGTGCTTTGGGGCTCTTATCCATAAAGTCTTTGCCCAGTCCTACTTCCTGAAATGTTTTCCCTATATTTTCCCTTAGTAGCTTTACAGTTTTAGGTCTTATACATAAGTCTTTAATCCATTTTGAGCTGATTTTCATTTATGGTGAGGTACATGTCTAGTTTCATCCTTCTGCATATGGGTACCCAATCTAACTAACTACACAGTAAAAAAAATAACCTAACTAAAAATGGGCAAAGGTTCTGGATAGACATTTGTCAAAGAAAAACATACAAATGGCCAACAGGCACTTTAAAAAATGTTCAATATCATTAATCATCAGGGAAATGCAAATTAAAACCACATTGAGATATCATCTAATCCTAGTTGAACTGGCTATAATCAAAAAGACAGAGAATAACAAATGCTGCCAAGGACGTGGAGAGAAGCAAATGTTCCTACACTGTGGGGTGGGACTGTAAGTTAGTACAGCCACTATGGAAATCAGTATAGAGGTTTCTCAAACAAGTGCAGATAGATCTTCCATATGATCCAGCAATCCCACTACTGGGTATATATCCAAAGGAATGGAAATCATGTCAGAGGGATACCTGAACACCCATGTTCATTGCAGCTCTATTAACATGGCTAAGATATGGAAACAACAAACATATCCATTGACAGATGACTAGTTAAGGAAAATGTGGTATATATACACCATGGGCTATTACTCTGCCATAAAAATAAATGAAATTCTGTCATTCACAGCAACATGGATGAGTCTGGAGAAAATTATGTTGAGTGAAATAAGCCAGACACAGAGGGAAAAATACTGCATGTTCTCACTCATGAGAAGGAGCTAAGAGAGAAAGAGGAAAGGAAAGAAAGACCACACTCAAGTGTGTTGGACTTGCAGATGGAGAGAACAGACCTAGTGCTGTGGGGACAGTGGGGGGTGGGGAGGAAGGTCCGGGATTAACTGGGTTGGAGCATGGGGAATAATCATAATTTGGGATAATGGGAATGCTGATAGTATTGATCTGACCACCACATCTTGGGCACAGGTGGTGACAGTCAGCTTTGTACCCCATGAATATGCATGATCAATTAAAAAAAAAAGAAGTAATGAAAGGAATGAACTTGGGAAATGGTCGTTGAACAGAGAAGAACAGTGGGACATGGAAGATATTTTAGGGTAATGTTGCTTTGTGTCACTTTTCCCCCCAAGGATTTGTCATCCCTCTTCTCCTGGGTGATGGAGACACAAAGGGTTACTCAAAGCCCATCTATTCTGAGCAGTGAGAGACCCCAAAGGGGTTAACTTCCCTGGGACCCTCCAGCAAGAGGCAACCCTTCCTCGGGAAATTAACCCTGAACTGGGGTTCTCTTCCTGCATTTATTTTCCAGACCAGGAAGTTACAGGAAGAGGCATAGGTGGGGTTATAGTTTAGCAATATAGGCAGGTAACTTTCAGTGAAACACCTCTGATCACCTGCCTCCTTTACTGAAGCCTTCCTCATCAACATCTAAACATGCTAAGATGGTGACGGGTCTGGAGCGGCCGTGCCAGGAGACAGCGCGACCCTGAGAAGTGTG
>NW_007774988.1:0-3891 GCF_000696425.1 Galeopterus variegatus | reverse complement strand
AGTGTTGCGCCCGCACCGCGCTCAGCCAGTGAGCGGGAACCGGTCTCCACATGGGATCCGAATCCTCGGCAGGAGCGCCACCGCACTCCCAAGCGGCTCACTGTCCAGTGCACCACCGGGCCGGCCCTTGAAGGGTGAATTTTAATGCAGAGTAGCAAAAGGAGTGGACTGTATGGGTTCTGAGTCCTTTTGTCCTCAAACCCATCTCTTGCCCCTATCCTGCTCTGCTCTGTATTGTAGGGGGGCCGACCCCTATTGACTGTGATTCCCAGTCTCACTGTCAGCTGGTTTCTGAAAGACTGGAGGGCAGTGAAGGAAAGTTATAAGCCAGGATGTGTCTTCCCCCTCCCTCTTCTATCTCAGGTACTTCTCTGGCAGTAACTGTGTCTCCTCGGTGACCTCAGCTCCCACCAGACAGGTCCTTGGAGGCCGTAGTCTCCAACAAATGACCCTTAGCTCTGCGATTTGATGACTCAGTCTTTTTACTTTTGTCTTTCCAGGCTACAAGCAGTGGCTTTTCTGTTGTTACTAATCTCAGTTAGGTGCTCAGTTCCTCCATCACCTGGTAACCACTTTCTTGCATTAAATTTTCTGTTGTAAGTACTAGAAATGGTTGCTATTTTCCTGGTTGTCCCTGACTGTTAAAACAGATGACAGCTAAACTCATTCTAGATACACTGTAATACAAAGTCAATATTCTACAATGCTTCCACTTCTGGGAATCTATATACAAATATATCTACACACCTACAAAATGAGGTTTGTATGAGGTTATTCATTGCATTATTATTTGTAAAGCCAAAAATGAGGAACAAACCCAAGTCATTTTCTATAGGGGACTGATTAAATAAATATTGATATATCCACAAAGCTGTGAAAAAGAACAAGGAAACTCACTATGTATGAATACATATTATGCAGTGAGAAAAGAAGAGTACAGAACAGTATGAATAGAATGGTATCTTTTGTGTAGGAAATAGGAATATATGATTGTATTTGCATTGAAAAATCCAAAGACACAAAGAAACTAATAAAAGTGGCTACTAATAGGGGGCAGGACGAAGGGAACAAGGCAGACAGGACCTGGAGTGAAAATTCTCAACATATACTCGCACTCTTTTTATATTGTTTTGGTTTTGAGCCACACAGATGTAGCATTACCTATTGGAAAAGTAATAAAAATTATTAAAATACATAAAAAAGAAAAGACCTGTGACCTAGTCACTAAATGATAAACATAACCAATACCAAAACACTCTACAAAAAATTATAGGAAAACGAAAGGTGAGAAGAGAGAGCAAATATGTGGGGGCCGTAGTCCTCATTCATGCAACTGGTCAAGAAGCCGTGGTGGATATTTTATCTTGCCTCGTCTACCAACTCAAGGTTTGGATGCCTTTGGCTAGCATACACTGGTTAAGGTTCTTTGCCTGGTAGACTTACCCAAACTTTGATCCCTGAAGTGTCCAAGCCTTCTTTGTTAATCTTTGTTTTTTGTTTTTTATTTTTTTGTCTTTTTTGTGACCGGTAAGGGGATCGCAACCCTTGGCTTGGTGCTGCCCACACCACACTCAGCCAGTGAGCGCACTGGCCAGTCCTATAGAGGATCCGAACCCGTGGCGGGAGCGCCGCTGCACTCCCAGTGCCGCACTCTCCCGAGTGCACCACGGGCTGGCCCTGTGAACTGAATTTTTGATTGATCACAATGCCTTACAAAATATAACAACGGTACAAAACAATTTAGTAATTCCATCAATTATATCAATGGCAGAATTATGACGAGCAGAAATGGCAAACCCAAACACAGATTAAATATCAATTCTGATGATTAAAAAATGTTTCCCCCAAAGCTTCCAGATAAATATGTCAGATTGAACATAATAATCCAGATAGAGTGCCAAATATCCAGCATGTGCTATCTTATCAATCTTATCAATAAATTTAGCTAATCTAAAATTACATTTCCATTTTCGTGGTCAAGCACTCTCAAATTCACTCCTACAAATATCCCCCGTATTTTTATGACATAAATTATTGGAGTAATAATTCTTGTGGATATAATACTTAACCTTCCCTATTTCGATCCTACATTTTGCCTTCCCAGACATGTTATGCTTGCTTCTGGTTGCCAGACAAGCAATAATGAGAGAGGGGGCATGAGACAACTTAGTTTTCTCTCTCATGACCAATAGTTTTTTCAAACAAGGACAGCACAACAGGAAACACTTCAGCCTTGTGTTTCTCAAACCAGAGGCAATTTCCTCCCTTGCCCCACCCGGGGGGACATTTGGCTGTACCTGGAGACATTTTTGGTTGTCATGATTCAGGGGTGAGGTACTACTGGCATCTGGTAGGTAGAGGTCAGGAATGCTGCTAAATGTCTTATAGTGCACAGGGTAGCTCTCCACAATAAAAAAATTACCCAGTTTGAAATGTTAATAGTGTCACAGTTGGAAACCCTATTTTAGATGAATTTAGGAGCTTGGGGTTCTCCAAGCCCTGATTTCTCTGATTTCTCCCATATGTATCTATTCCATTTGTCAAGACCCCATTCTTCCCTAATTTAACTGAACCTAACATTAGTATAAAATACAAATTTCGCAAATTCATGTATCAGTATAATTCACCAAACCATAGAATCAATCCCTGAATCTGGTTTTCAGTTATCTGAGACCTATGACCAAATTTTCAACACTATCCCATAAAGGCTTTGCATTTCACTGTGTTACTTAAGGCAACACTTTTACAATTTAAGTATATCATCTGATTGCTTTAAATTATCCCACGCTATCCCACGCCATTAAAGGCTAATCCTTAGGTTTAATCATTCACTTCTGTTCCCCTTTATTTTATTTTATTTTTTATTTTTTATTTATTTTATTTATTTATTTTTTTTGTCTTTTGTCTTTTTCCGTGTCCGGCAACGGATCGCAACCCTCAGTGTTGCCCCCGTACCGGGCCGGGGACCCGCAACGGGATCACAACCCTTGGCGTTGCTCTCGCGCCTCGCTCAGCCAGTGAGCGGGAACCGGTCTGTATGTGGGATCCGAACCCTCGGGCGGGAGCGCCGCCGCACTTCCCAAGCGGCGCACTATTCAGTGCGCCACCGGGCCGGCCCCACTTCTGTTCCCCTTCAAACTGGTCTATGGCAACAGCTATCTGGTTTCCCAGAGCTTCCTCCTCAGTGAATACATAGTCCCATATGACCATACAAGATAACTTGATTAGCTATTTTGCCATTTCCTGGTATGGAATGTTACTTCCCCATCATGGACTATGAAAGGGCTTGCTTTTTGTCTGGTATCTCTATATAAAAACCATTTCCCCAAAGATGTGCTGCCTAGGCTATAAGCTCCATGAGGGCTGGGACCATGTCTATCTTGTTAATCACTGAATCCCCAGCACTTAAGCAATACCTCCCATATAAGCATGTGTAACGCAGGAGCCCCAAGTCTGAGAGGGCACTCACGTAGTGTTTACCTGTTCCAAAGAAATCACCCAGAGGTCCAGCAGGTAGAGACATTGGTTTATCAGACTTACAAGAGGCGCTGATGGTGGCCGATAGGTCAGAAGTCCACACCACCACGGAGTACATATAGCAGTTACATAGCTAACAGATCAAAGTAGGGTGCAAAACATTTTCAGGCTTACGTGCAGACCCTCACCCAGCACACAGAGTGCACCCAAGATCTAGCTGGGTAGATAAGTTAATCTACCCGCTATTCTTCTGGCACCAGAGTGCTTGTTCATTTGCTTAGGGTTCTGCTCCCTCCTGCATTGTTTTGTCTTAAAGGGGACATACCTTTCCTTGTGTAATTGCCTTGGCCAGAGGCAGCCTCCCAGGAGGGAGGGGGAATACTGCTATGCAAGGAGGGGGGCAATAGGGCTATG
>NW_007774987.1:0-3891 GCF_000696425.1 Galeopterus variegatus | reverse complement strand
GAAATCAATATGTCAAAGGGATATTTTTATTCCCAATGTTCATTGCAGCATTATTCTCAATAGCTGAGATATGGAATCAACCTAAGTGTTCGTTGATGAATAAATGGATTTGAAATATGTAGTGGTATATGTACGCAGTGAAACACAATTCAACATTTTTTAAAAAAACAAGAAATTCTGTCATTAGAGACAATATGGATGAACCTAGAGGATATAATGAAATAAGCCAGGCACAGAGAGACAAATACTGCATGATCTCACTCATACGTGAAATCTACAAGAGTCAAACTCAGAATTAGAGAGTAGAACGGTGGTTACCAGCAGGGGCGCACGGAGGGGGAAGGTGGATGGAGAACGGAGAGACATTGATGGGCAGGTGCAAAGTTTCAGTTACATAGAAGGAATAAGTTACAGTGATCTATTGCACAGCAAAGTGACTATAGTTAATAATAATGTATTGTGTATCTCAAAATAACTAAAAGAGAGGATTTTAAACATTCTCACCACAAAGAAATGATAAATATTTGAGGTGACAGGTATGCTAATTAACCTGTTTGAAAACTCCACAATGTAACATCACATTGTATCCCATAAATATATACAATTACTACATGTCAATTAAAAAATAAAATAAAACTTTAAAAAAAATAAGAGGAAGCAAAAGAAAAAGAAAAGGCTTCAAAGCTAGCTCCAAATGTCTGAGAAAAGGAAAAGAACCAATTTCAGAAGGAGGTTAAAATTACAGCTGGTATTGCTTTAAAAGAGAATAGCATAACATAGTAGAATAGCATAAAATAGGAAGAAACGTTGTCACTAAAATAAAACTGGTTTCTTGAGGCTTGGAAAACTCAAACATTGAGGAAAGAATGTTTTCGGGAAGAACATTTAGTGGAAGACATACTATTCTTCACTGCAGCCTAAGCTCTGGACTTTCACACAGCAGCTTTAGGTTAGAAATCTGCTGAGTACAATTCAGCTGACACAAACAGGGCAAACAGCCTCTGGGAAGCAGGTCAAGAGGCATTGATAGCTTCCACTGGGCACAGAGCTAAAATTTTCTTGGAAACTTGGTGTGGATAGAAACAGAAGAGAGAAATGAGCAAGAGCTAGAGAGAATGCAAGTTTGAAAAAGTGGGCTTGGAGAGCTGATGACTTAAAATGTGCAGTATCCTATTCAAAATAAAAATGAAGAGATTTTAAAAGATGTGAGACATTGAAAGCGGGGACTCAGACGCTTGCACCCCAGTGTTCACGGCAGCATTATTCACAATAGTCAAAGGTGGGAAGGACCCAAGTGACTATCAACAGATGAATGGATAACAAAATGTGATGCGCGCACGCGCACATGTGTGTATACACATATATACACACACAGAAAGGAATATTATTCAGCCTTAAAAAGAAATAAAATTCTGATAACATGCACAGCATGGATGTACTTTGAAAACACTGCACAAAGTGAAATAAGCGAGTCACAAAGGGACAAACTGCATGATTCCACTTATGAGGTACCTAGTCAAACACATAGAGACAGAAAGTAGAACGGTGGTTACTAGGGACTGGGGGTGGGCAGAGTGGGGAGTTAGTGTTTAATGTCTCCAGAATTTCTATTTGGAATAGTGAAAATGTTTTGGAGATGGATGGTGGCTCTGGTTGCACAACATTGTGAATGTACTTAACGTCACTGAATGGTACAATTGAAAATGGTTAAAATGATCAATTTTAGGTTATGTATATTTTACCACAATAAAATAAAAATATTTTTAAATGATAATTAAATAAAACTTTTAAAAAATCAACTTCAGTTTTCTCAGCCTCGGTGCTACTGATTTTGGCTGTAGGGTCATAACCCCTGAGAGCTAGTGGATAAAAAACAGAGATACTGTTAAACATTCTACAATGCACAGGACACGCCTCCCCCAATGCAGAATGACTACCCCAAATGTCAGTAGAACTGAGGCACAGAAATCTTAAATTGATTTTAGGATCCACTAATAGGTCATGACCTGGAGTTTAAAGAGAAAAGCACTGGCAAGAGGAAGACTCAGCCAGTCAATGGGAAAGTACAATAAAGTGTTGTTGGAAGGCAGGGGAGAGTCTTGGCAAAGAGAAGGGTCCTAAGAGATAGAAAATCCAGATTTATTCCCAGCCTTGCCACGTAAGAGCCAGTTAAACTCAGGCAGTTTCTATCACCAGTAAGCCTGTTTTCTTACATGTAAAGTGGTGAAAATAGGATTTTCCTCACTTGGAGGACTGCATGAAATAATCCTACTTAAGCACTTAGTACTTTGTCTAAAAACACAAAGACAAAGCCAGTGATCTCTTTCAAAAAATCAGATCATGCCTTGCTCCTCTTTAGGACAATGGCTGTAGTGAAGGGTTTGGATCTTCACTTTATTCTAAGTGCAGAGGGAAGCTATTTGAGAATGGCATTGATTATGGCTAAGTCATGTGGAATAGTATGCAGCTGTTAAAAAGGAATGCAGTCTAGATGCAATAAAATGGAAGATATTCAGGAATTATTACGCCCCAAAAAAGCAAGTTGTGGAGTAAGAAGAGTGGTATGATATAAAACATAAAACAGCCACCCAGAACAATACTGTTTATTTTTCTTCAGGCCTGTACACATGTATAGAAAGGCATAGAAAATATAGAAAACTATACTCACCAAACCAATGATGGAGGTTACTTCAAGGGTGAGACTTGTAATTAGAGATAATAGTCAAGGGGAACTTTGACTTATCATTTTAAAACAGTATTAAGAGAATGTATACATCAATTGCTGCAAAATTTAGAACTGTCAAGGCTGATTCCATCCACTCTTTGTGAAACTGACCTGCAGGATCGGCTCAGAGCTGTGTGGACCAACCAAACCCCGTGGTCCTTAAATCCACGTCCACCTCCCTGTCTTTGTTGGACCTCCCCAGGTGCAAGGATGTATTTATGAAATGTGCTTTAATCATAATTTGCTTGCTAGCTGGGATCACTAAACTAATAACAGGTTCCACATCAAAGCTTTCCTTTCCCATTCCTTAAATTCCCTGTCACCGAAAGAGAAGGCGAAAATGCCATAAAACAGTGTTTTCAGAAATGCAGGCTTTGATCCACAAGTGAATCATGAAGTAAGTTTAGCAGGATCTGACCAGCATTGTTTTAATGAAGTAGAGTGGATTAAAAACTAAGAAGAAGATCACGGCATACAATAAGGCTCAGAATTCTTTCACAGAACATTTATTCCAGTTGTGTGCATGCTTATCTGGGAAACAAACTATATTTCCTCCTAGTTCTCAATGTCAAAATATATTTGAGAAACACCTCTATAGAAGTTGTTTTTCATTTAATAAGAAATTCATATTAGGATCTCCTTTGCTACAGCAGCATTTAAGGCTGAGAGACAGTGTTTTAGAACATCTTGAAAAAATAACAAAACAATGGCAGGTGGGGAAAAAATTTATAGCTGCTTATAAATGGTATCCATTTGTATAAAGGACTCAGCAGTTTAGCAAATTCCTGTCTGGGGGTATTGTCTCTCATATCTCTAGAAAGCTCATGTTAACTACTGGAAGAAAAGAATAATGCCATCTGTTCTTCCTGCTATGTCTACACTCCTGATTTTCTTTTTAATAAAATAACTTCTGAGCGCTTCTAACCTCCACACATTTTTAGGAATTCTCTTTCTCTCGTAATAGTTAGAACCTGGGCTATTGCTACGGCTTTTCCAACTCTCTGCCCCAAATCCGTCTTATCCATGCTCAGAAAAGTCCTGCTTTCCTTCCTGTTAAATTCCTGTCCATTTTCTTTGCCTTAGCCTAGAAGTTATGCCTGGGGAAGAAAAGAAAGGGACCTAATTATACACATGACAAGTTAATACAGGATTTACTTTAAACTAGG
>NW_007774986.1:0-3891 GCF_000696425.1 Galeopterus variegatus | reverse complement strand
CTTGGCTGATAAACGTCTCTTCCCTGGTATCTTCAGGCTTCCCAAATTTCAGCCCCTTTGTGTTTATTTTTAGTGATACCCGAATCTCACGGTTCTATTTTGCCTGCTAGAGAAGAAAGACAAATGCGCCAAGTATGGTCTCTGGACTCTAAGCTTCCTCCAAAACAGTGCATCATTTATTTAATCACCTGTTATCCCAATATTTGTAGGATTATAAAGTATGCCAGTCAATATGGAAAGACTTGGGATTCAGTATTGAATAAAAATGATAATAATATAATATCACATTGCTTATTGCACTGTCAAAAAATAAACTTGATGTAGAAAATTACCCAAATGTATGGTGGTTCCTCAAAGAATTTAACTTAGAATTGATACTTATGGAGAGGGTCTGAGGAGGTCTGATGGCCGGCCTCAACCTGCCCTGTCCTCTTACCACCTTCTTGATTCCACCACAAGAAAGAATTCAAGAGAAGAGTCACAGTAGAAAGTGAGTACAAATTTAATGTAACAAATAAGAGAAACAGATTTCACACAGAGAGTCAGAACATAGCTCCAGGGACTGAACAGGGCCCACATCAAGTTTAATATGAAAGTAAGAAATACAGATTCACAGACAAAATGCAGGTTGGCTCTAGAGTGAATATCAGCCTGCAAAAAGCAAGTTTGATACAAAAAGAAAAAGATCCACACCTCAGGCTAAGTGCAGGCTGGATCTAGGACAGTGAGCAGCAACCCTGCCTTCTACCAGGACTCAACTTGTATTGTTTTGCCATCTAATATATTTTCATGCTATCTAAGAAATATTCAACTAAGGGGCGGTTCCCAGTTAGGTAGCATTTTCTTGTACCACTCAATTAGTCTCCTTCTAGGCCATGTTCATTTGTCAAATTCTATCACATGCACCAAGCATGTTCAAGAATATTCTATGCTCTTTAGCATCTCTAGTGGAAGGTCATTTAAAGGATAGATTCCACTTTACTGAGCATGCTTACCTACTAGGGTTATATAACCCCTTTCTACTGAGCATGTCCAGCCACTGGATTAGCATAAGTCTGCCCTTTCAGCTTCAAATTTCTCCATGTTGGTGCTAAAAATAGGTCCAATAAGCAGGAGTAACAATCCTCAAAAAGAGGGCTTGGAGAAGGGGCCTGAGTCCTTGACGAGTGGCTTGAAAAAGAGGTGTGTGTCATCAAACCTGAACCCATAGAAACTGAGCACCTCCTATCTCATAACTACCAAATAATACAGCAATTCTACTTATGTGTATATGTTTAATGGAATATCACTAGTGTTAAAAATGAAGGACGTTGTGACTTGTTGCTTTGTGTTGCTTCGCCCCCCCACGGATTTGTCACCCCACGTCCCCTGGGTGATGGAGATGCAAAGGATTACTAAAAGTCCATATCTACTGAGCACTGAGAAGCCCCCAATTGGTTAAACTCCCACCAGAACCCTCAAGTGAGAGGGATTCCCTCCTTGGAAAGTTAACGCCAAATTGGGGTTCTCTTCCTGCATTTATTTTCCAAACCAGGAAGTTACAGGAAGAGACATAGGTGGGGTTATATTTTAACAATATAGGCCGGTAACTTTCAGTGAGACAAGCCAGATGACGTTCCACTAAGGCTATCAACAAAAGTGTGATCTTAGGAAACATTCCTTCGTATAGCAATTTCTCAGTATCTTTACATAACAATCAGTACCTAGTCTGTCTTGGAGCCAGCAACCTTCTGCGCCACAATTCTTATCTTGCAACAAAGACTCAATAGCCTGGGGAGAATTTCCTGTCCTTGCAAGGTCAATATTTGAAACTGCAAGGCTTTGGAAAACCAGGCCCTGTGAGATACATTTGCTTTATAGTATATTCCACAGTGACTGATACATGCCACATCACAGATGGACCTTGAAGATATTATGCTATGTGAAATAAGCCAGTCACAAAAGGAATAATACTGTATGATTCTACTTATCTGAGGTACATAGAATAGTCAAATTCAGGGAAAGAGAAAGTAAAACACTAGTTACCAGGGTCTGGGGAAAGAGTAAATGGGGAGCTTATATTTAACGGGTATAGAGTTTCAATTGGGGAAGATAAAAAAATTTACAGAGATGGATGGTGGTGATGGTTGTACAATAATGTGAATATACTTTACTCTTAAAAATACTTAGGATGTTAAATTTTATGTCATTTGTTTTTTAAATCATAATTTAAAAAGAAAGAGTGCTGAAAATAAAAAACAGAAAAGAAAATGATTAAAATAAAGTCTGCTGTTAGCCAGGACACAACCATAGAAATCAACATCACTTTTCTCTCTCTTACCCACTTCCAAGAGAGATTAGCTCCTGTTATGCATTCTACCTTCTTGGCAATGTTCGCGTATGCCCTCTTCTCTCTATTTCCATGGACCCTGACCCAGGTTTTTCTTTTTCTCTTTGCATGTGATTTGCATCCTCCTCCTCCTCAGATGAAGTTTTCAGCCGTCAGTCTCTCCCTTCACACTCTGTCTTCCACAAAGTAGTAAAGTTGACCCTCTGTATCCATGGGTTCTGCATCCCTGGAATTCAATCAACTGTGGATCAAAATATTCAAAAAAGACAATAAAAACTAACAATACACAAAAGTAACAATACAACAATAAATAATACAAATACAAAATATAACATAACAGCTACTTGTCTAGCATTTACATGGTATCAAGTGTTATAAGCACTCTAGAGATGATTTAAAGTATAGGGAAGGATGTGCAATGGATATGTACAAGTACTATTCCATTTTACATAAGGAACTTAGGCGTCTGGGAATTTTGGTATTTACAATGGTCCAGGAACAAATCCCCTGTGGAGACCAAGGGATGACTATACGGGCTATCCTCCAAAGGCCACACCACATTTATTCTTCATTCTTTCTCACCTTTTATATACCCTGGAGTCTGATTCTGTGGATTGCATCACCAACATCGTCCTGTCTAGCATCTGGTTGAGCTCAGCCCATGGCAGGGCCTGTCAGGAGATCAGAGGGTGTGGGGAGAATAATGCCAGGGAATTTGATTGCACATAAATGCCCTGCCAGGCTGTGTCTTGTCGGTGACTGTAGCCTTCTACCCATGGCATCAGCTTCTCTAGGCACCTCCCACCCCCAGATACATTTCTCTTCCACCCTTGACATATCAGTTCTATGGGTGGCTTTGGCATCCTGGGGTGCTTCATTACCATTTGTTTGTTCCCTTCGTTCCACCCACACCTATATAAATACTTTGTGTTAAAAGTTTAATTACAGTTCTGAATGGGCTCTCTGTTTCTGCTAAGATCTCAAAGGATACAATGATCACAGAGGAATCTACCACCTGGCTGTATCCTTCCTCTACACAAATCATCATGCCTTCCCATTGTCCCCATGTTAAACGTCAAGTTCATTAACCTGACAATTAAAACCCTCTTATTTTTTTTAAAAGATGACTAGGCATTTCTCTCAAGAAGATATACAAATGGCCAACAGTCATATGAAAAAATGCTCAACATCACTCAGCATCCGGGAAATGCAAATCAAAACCACACTGAGATACCATCTCACCCCAGTTAGGATGGCAAAAATCCAAAAGACGCTGAAAGATAAATGCTGGCATGGTTGTGGAGAAAAAGGAACTCTCATACATTGTTGGTGGGAATTCAAAATGGTGCAATCCCTATGGAAAATAGTTTGGAGGTTCCTCAAACAGCTGAAGATAGACCTACCATACGATCCAGCTATCCCACTGCTGGGAATATAACCAAAGGAATGGAAATCATCAAGTTGAAGGTATACGTGTTTCCCAAGGTTCATTGCAGCACCCTTTACAATAGCCAAGAGTTGGAACCAGCCCAAATGTCCATCATCGGATGAGTGGTATATAC
>NW_007774985.1:2404-3892 GCF_000696425.1 Galeopterus variegatus | reverse complement strand
GCGGGGAGCTGAGCTTTGGCTAAGGGACTGTGGAAGGAAGGAAGGGACCCTGACTCGACTGAGGGCTAGAGCTGAGCATACACGGGAAGGTGAGAAGTGAACTCCAGGGAGGACTGGGTTGGGGCAAAGCCACCCACTGACGGCTTGCTCTTGGGAACTCTGATGCACTGGTGCTCAGTGGTCTGCAAGGAGGGGACAGCCCCCAAGAGAGTCCTCTAGGAACTGGGTTAAGACTCGAGAGCCGGTGTGCTGGGAAGGCCCCCATGTCCCTGCAGCCTTGCCCCGGCACCAGAGTACACAGAGTATGGGGGGGACCTCACAGAGCCTCAGCTGCATGGGGGACAGCTGCCCTGCTCACCCTTCAGGTTGTGGGGACCAAAGAGGCTGTGTGGCTGCAAAGCTCTCTGGCAAAAACACAGAGGGATGTATAGCCCCAAAGCGTTGCCTTGATGATCTGTTTAAGCCCTTGGAATTAAGAGTCCAGCTACGAAGACATTTCCAGTACAGGAGATGCAAGGTGGAATACTGGAGCTGGATGGGAGTTTGGAGATCATTTCATTAGGTCCCCCGTAGTTCAGAGAGGAATGAAATGGGGCCCGAGGGCAGTCGAACAGAGCTGGGCCCTGCACCCAGGTGCCCTGCCTCTCAGACAAGCCCCTCCCCAAGTCCCCACACACTGAACACTAAGAAGGAATGGGCAAGTGACTACATGATAAAGAGAAAGTGAACAAGGCTTTCTTAAGAAAGAGGGTTCTAACATGCTTAAGAATTCAACCATCCCAGAACTGGCCACAAAACTCCACTCTCCTGGGACTGACTTCATGGAAAAAGTCTGGGGTTAGAAACAAGTTGGTAACAATCTCACTTCCCTGGACAGAACCCAGAGGGCAGGCGGCTGAGGCTTGGCTGGGCGCCAGGAAGGGGTGGCTCTTGCTCTGGTCTCTCATTTTCGCTGAGCCGGGTGGCCCCTCCGCCAGCCTCCTGGACCAGCACATGGCAAAGAGGATGGCTGCTTCCGGTCGCAGCTGGGACGTACCCTGCCCTCCCTCTGCCCTGTTGTCATTAAACCACAGCTCCAGGCCACTTCCAGGAAACAAGCCCTAACTGTCCATGTGGACACATCAGTCTAAATTATGCTCCAAGTGCTGGTTGCAGTCCTGTATTAAAATAAGTCTGGCCTTTCAAAAAGAAGTCGCTGAGATGGTTTTGTGCAGAGGGCCTGTAAATTGAAATCAGCTGGGGCTGAGTGTGAACTCACCCACAGTGAAGGGTGTGTTTGACTAATTCTAGAAAGAAGTGGAGATTGGTTGCCCTGAAACCCCAGGAAAAAAAGGACACAGGACATTCAAAACCTGGTGGCTCTCAATGAAAAAAGTAGAAGAACAGCCTGATATAAGTCACTGTCAAAATGACTTTTTTTTTTAAAAAAAAAAAAGTTCCAACTAGACTATGAAAGAGACAGAGGGTCAGAGTGGCCCAGACACAGAT
>NW_007774985.1:0-1567 GCF_000696425.1 Galeopterus variegatus | reverse complement strand
AAAAAAAAGTTCCAACTAGACTATGAAAGAGACAGAGGGTCAGAGTGGCCCAGACACAGATAAGAAGGAACAGTGGGCCCCTTACGGCATCTCTTTGCTCTCCTGGCTCCTTTGCTATTGCATAATGGGTCTTCAAGGAAATAAATGCTTTAAACATTTCAAGCTAGGGTTATTTGCCCCTGGGGCCTTTTAACTGACCTAAAGCCAATCCTACATTGCCCTGCGGCTCCACAGGAGGGGAAGACTGAGGGCCTTGTCTCCTCTGATTGTTTCCATGTGTGTTATCCTAGCTTGGCCCTCTCGCCCCATTAGCCTCGTGTGCCCCCAGGTCTGGGAGCATATATTTAAAAAGGGTGGGTGGTGGGCGTTGTGGGTGGAGGCGCCTCCCTCAGACACAAGACGTTGACAATGGCTGCGATTCCACGCTCAGGTGGCCACAGCTATTTGGGCTACAGATCCAGGATCCTAACCTCACCCCAGGTTGCTTCTATTTGGAATTCTGTTATTTCTCCACTCCTAGCAGGTCTAAAGTGGATCTGTTTTTCTTCTCCCTTACTCTCCCCCATCCCCTCCAATTAAACAAAATAAAACCCGGCCCTGTCTGTCTTGCTCTTATCTGCAGCCAGCTTTCAGTTACCCATGCCTGGATCCTTGGTGGCAAGTGTCCAGGCAGGAGTGCTGCTACCCAGAACGTTTCTGAGCATGGACTGACCAGCAGCCACTGCAGGCCCAGGGAGCATGAGCTCATTATCAGCCCAAGCCAAACATTTGGAAGGGAAGTCTGCCAAAAGAAAATTGCACACTCGCGTTCCCCAGCCCAAGAGAAACGACGCTTGTGTTACTACTTGTTTCTGATCGTCTGTGTCCTGCCCCCCTCCTGCCCAGCTCCTCACCACGGATAACGACAACACAGCTGTTTCTCCAGCAAATTTCAAGAGCAGTGTCACTCTTGCTGTCCCGTTCAGTAATTCCCTCTCATTCGTGCTCCCTCAGGGAGGATGAGGCGCAGAGAGCAGCGGCGGTCAGAGGCTACGTGAGCCCCAGTGAGCCAGAGAGGGCCGGGGCCGCGTCTAGACAATCCCTGCATTCAGCCATAGCGGGGTACAAATGGAGCAGAAAATTCAAAAGCCCTTGCCATTGTCTCTGGCATGGCTTATCTAGGTCGGGGGACTTCCTATCCAATTTACACTCTGATTATGTTTTGTTTAAAGCAGTATTTCCCATAAGGGTGTTCTGTGAAACACTGGGAGATGTCAATGGGGGCATCAAATTCATCTGAAAAAAGTTATATACTGTATTTCCTTTGGAAAACACACAACAGTATACTAAGGCTCTAAGAAAGCATTATTTTTGGTACTAACATCAGGTTAATTTCATTTAACTCAGTGATCCCATAATTTCTAAACTTGTTTAGCAACAGAATAGTGGTCTTGTTTTTTTGTTGTTCTGTTTTGTTTTTCTTACAAAATCCCCATTGAAACAGTGTTTCAAAGCCACTATTTTTAGTTACTGTTATTAAGAGTTTTGCTCCCCAGCAAGGCTGGGTGGGTGGGAGATGCAGGAGGGG
>NW_007774984.1:3232-3892 GCF_000696425.1 Galeopterus variegatus | reverse complement strand
AGAGAGAGAGAGAGAGAGACACTAAAAGAAGAGCATTTCAGCATGCAAAGACATAGGTAAGGAGCGATTTGGAAGCACTACAAATCCTGTGTTTTGGGGTTTTTATGGAGGCTTCATTATTTAGGTATTATTATCAAATTATTGGCCACGGGTGATCAGCTGATCTTCAGTCCCTCACTCTTCCCTGTAGTTTGAAGGGGGTGGGGCCTAAAGTTCCAACCCTAACAACCAGTCCCCTCCGGAGCCTATCCAGGAGCCCCAGCCGTGCCAGTCATCTCACAGCATACAAAAGGACATTTATCGCTTCAGAGGTTCTAAGGCTTTTTAGAAGCTTTATTCCAGGAGACTGCTGGAAAGAACAAGTACGTATTTCTTATTATGTCACACCAGTTTACTTTTGAGCATGTTTATTCTATTATTTTCCATTTTCTCAAGTAATAAAGTTGATTTGCTAAAAACAAAAATACATTTCTGAAGAATTTTGACTTATTTCTCAAAAAATGTAGGAAGAATAATTCAGTTAACAATTAGCAAACATTTCTTAATCCCTTTTTAGAGATAAAGTATTGTAATAAATCATGTAAGACATCCCCAATAACATTAATGGGTAACAATTAGGAAATGTATGGTATTTAACAGCATGTATTTTTTTTTTAACAT
>NW_007774984.1:0-2450 GCF_000696425.1 Galeopterus variegatus | reverse complement strand
ATCCTCCACCACATCCAAATATTCCTCCCCTTAGTTAGGATAGAGAAACGTCCTCATCCCAGAACAACATGTAACTTTCCTCTTAGGAAACCAGGGACGTTCCTCGCTGGTGGGAGATGGTCGCGCATGTTTCTGAGCCATACTCTGGCTTTGTAATGAAGCCCTACTATGTTCCGTCTGTCTGGCCCTTTTTTCCTTTCTTTTTATTGGTGCCATGAATTTTTTTTTTTTTCTTCATGGTTTGCCCAGGAACCTGGAACCACCGTTGGGTAACAACTATACTTTAAGTAACTCCATAAGCAATGTTAAATCCTGTATGGGTTAATGGTTAATGTTGTATACAAAAGTGAATGAATGAGTAAATAAATAAGTGTACAAATTAAAAAGTGCATACATAAATAAATTAAGACATATCCTACCCCAGTGGATAGTTTTAATTTGGGGTAGGGAGTTAAATTTCGTGGTAGGGGGGTAGACAATAGTAATAATCGACACGTGGAAAAACAGTGTAAGAATTTAAGAACTGTGTAATTTCATTGAATTTCTAAGGAGGGATAATATGACATTTTCATGGAAGAGAAAGTGGCATTTTGAGTGTTTGACATAATCCTAAATTGACTCATAATATTACAAAAATTATATTTAAATCCAACTGAACAGTAATGCAATCCCATGGTGGAGAAATTGTAACATGGGGGGAAAAGAAACATAGAAGATAACAATTTACATCATTTTGTAAAATTATTAAAATTTTACCAAGTGGAGGAAGAGTCAAAGAGGGAAAAACATTTTCAAGCTAAGAATATCATGGCAAAGTCAAGGAGTGGGGAGAGAGCAACGTGTGTTGGGCAGTTTGAAAAATGAATAATGTGGTCGCTCAGAACATGGAAATCCAGATTTGATTTTTAGCACGGAAGGCCTTGAATGCCCATCTGAAGAATTTTAATATAGTTCTGTAGAATCAGGGAAGGGATTTGGTTTTTTGTTCTAGGAAGCCTAATACGGTGGTGGTTGGTAACAACTTATTAGGGATGGATGTAGAGTTAGAAAACTAGTTAGGCTTCCTATTGCAAAGACTCAGATCTGAGCCATTGACTTCACAGTGGAAACAAAAAGGAAAAGAATGTTGAGGGACACACTGCAGAATGAAAAATTGTCAGGACCTTACAAGTGAGTGAGACGAAAAAGTAAAAGATTACTCCAACATTATTGGTTAGTGAGATGAAGTTATGAGAGGCAGAAGAACTCATTGCAGTGACAACGTAATGCTAAGGTTCACTCCAAACCCGTGGAGTTTCTGCTGTTGGCTGCACATCAGGTGTCAAGGTCTGCTGGACAGTTGACAATATGGTGAGAAGGGCATGGGCTAGGGATCATGAATTTGGGAAACCTTGGCATAAAGGTGATGGATGAAGCTAAGGAAGGATTAGAATTATGAGGAAATTACACAGTTGGAGAAAGTAAGAATAAAAAGAGCAATAAATAAAAATCAATGTTTAATTGTATTTCCTCCCTTTCCTTTACAGTCCTGAAAATTGACATCATTGGAGAGACTGATTGTTTAACAGGGGGAATTGATAATATGAATGGGTGGAGTCTATGACAAAGGCCAGAGATTTTGGCAAGTATGTACTGTATTAAGAGTACTGATTGCAAATGTGAATCCTGGAAACAAACATAGGGTAGAAGACAGCAGTCATTTTAGAAGAAATTTATTGGAAATAATTATAATATGGATAACTTTGAATATAGGAAGTTGTAGTTGAGGGTATAAAATGTATTTAGGTATAAAATTACTTAGATATTAAGAAATAACAGGAGGATTTAGGTTTCTTAAAAAAACTAATGGGTTCTAAAAATGGGGATTGGGAGGGGCTGAAACAGCTGGAAAGCAGATGGGGTTAGGGTGGGGTGAATAGAAAAGTCATTACTAAAGAGGAATGTTTAATCTTACATATCTTCTGTTTGATTTGGTGGCTTTATAGTGGAATTTGAGGCTTCACTTGGCAGCTAAGTGGACTCGGGTTTGCAGTAAAATTTATAGGTGGTTTTGTAGAGAATGATAGAGTGTGTCTGTTACCATACATCCTCTTCATAAGAACTTCTGTTACTAAATTTTGCAAATATAACAAATTTATAAAGGATACCACAACATTTAAATTGCGGTATTCCCTCTGAATCTTTTAAAGGTAACATTACAGAGAGACCTTCCTGGTGTATCCTGTACAAAATGGTTCCTGTCTCACCAGCTCTTTAGTCTCTATCCTGTATGTTTTCTTCCTAGTACTTATCTACCTGCTGGATATTATATTACACCTTGGTATGTTTATTTGTTCATTGTCTGTTTACTGCCCTAGATCCTACGATCGCTGAGGTAGGGACCTGGAACTTCTTGTTGACTGCTGTGTGTGCTTCCAGTTGTGCCTGACACAAAGTAGAGTTCAATAAAT
>NW_007774983.1:0-3892 GCF_000696425.1 Galeopterus variegatus | reverse complement strand
CTGGGTTAGAGAGGACAGGTCTCATTGGAGGTGCTACCTGACCCCAATCTGACTTCTCATCACAGGACAATGAAGGGAACATGGAGGTCACATCCTGGGACTGAGGGAACCCAAGCGAACCTCACGGCAGCAGAAGGGCAATTTCCCGTTTTCTTGGGGAAACAGGAGAGGTGGCGTTTCCTTTCTCTTTCCCGTCCCCAGGTTTTTGCTCTGTTCGCCGCCATCCTTACTCAGAGGGTTGACTGAGCTCCACGCACAACCTGTTTTAGTGATTTACTTTAAACACTACTGTGAATCGGAAATTAAAAAGTAAAAAATAAATTTGAGAATACCCCAAAAGTTTATTGAGAATTTCTGAAGACTTACCACTAAATACCCCTGCAGGGGAACTACAGACCTGCGGACTTGGTGGCACGGGAGACACTGTCTCTGCTCAGCCACCGCGGTTGCTCAAGGGGAGGCGCTAGCAGGACCGAGCAAGGCCCCTAGCTCCAGCCGCAGTAGCAAACGCGCTGCAAATGGGGTGCTGTGTGCTGGCTGCACAAGAACGCCAACCTTTTGGAACCCAGAGCGTGCCATAAGGTTTCGAGAGTTAGCCTTCTCCTCGTCCCTGCAGTGTGCCTATCTGCTCGAGTCAGCTGTGTGCCAGCGAGCAGGAAAACATGCTCGCAGAAGGTGTCCAAGCCTGGGCGAGCCGTGCGCCTGGTGCTTGCGGAGCTGCAGAAGGCAGGCAGGAGGGGCCGCTCTGACACCTGCTCCGCTTGGGCCGTGGAAGACCTGGTGGAGACCTGAGCCGGTGGTGCTGTGACTCATTTGGATTTCATTTGCTCGATCACTGCCACTTCTTGCTGGGTTTTATTTTTTTCTTCCACAAGTTCTACAGAATTCACCTTGAACGTGATTCGTGGTGAAGTTTGTTTTTCTTCGAGGTGACACCTGCTTTGGATGCAGTCACACCGTTGTTCGTCTTTGCCCCTGAGCTTTGGTTTCTTGGCAGAGAGGGAGCATCCAACTGGACAAACTAAATACAGAAGCCCAGCCCAAAGACAGCAGCTATCAACAGAAATAAGAGCCGCTCCACATGTGCACTTTTGCCTGCGGCGTGGAGCCCACTAATGGTGCGGTCCCACTTCACCTTCATCCCTCCAGGAGAGTCGGCGCTGTCTGTTAGGATCCCCATTGCACAGAGAGGCCCAGATAAAGTGGTTTGCAGCCAGCTGTGCAGGAGGCAGAAGGTCTGCACTGCACTGCGTGCCTGTTCATGTGGTGTAAATTTTCCCACCCTGGCCAACTTCAAGCTGCTGCTGTGGTGTCACCAAATGGAGGCCACCACCAGGAGAGAGCAGGTGATAACAAACCCGAGAGCTGCCGGCTTGAGACTGTTGAGCCAAGAGAAGACCCAGGCAGAACTGCTCAGGAGTGGGGCTCACAATCATTTTGACACACTAGGTTGAAGCTCTAAACAAATGAAAAAGCAGAAAAGGGTAATTGGGCCACTGAAGTCCACCACACAGGCTTGAAGTTTTGTTTTGTTTTGTTTTCCTGAAAATAACAGCAGAGCTGCTGCTCGAGTTGCAGGAACCCCAGCACAGGGCAGAAGCTATCATCCAACCAAGAGCTCGGCCTTCTTTCCAGGTGTGGCTTTATTTTTAGTTCCCAGCTGTTCCAACTTTACCCCCCTCCACAGCCCACTCCTCCCGCTCTCTTGCTGTTTATTGATTCCTCTCCCTGGGTCTTCACTTTGTCTCTTCTCAGTTAGGAGGAGAGGTAAGATCTGCAACCACAGGTGAGCTCATGCCCTGTTTAATTTCTGTGGAGACGAGTTTGTAACGACCTTCTCCCAGAAGCCTGCTTTTCCAGGAGTTCCCGACTGCACAGCTGGGCACCATGCAGCGAGTGTCTGAACCAGAACCCAGGGATGCCGCCACAGGTGACTTTCAGCAAACCTTGATTGACGCTGACACTCTGTGCCTCGGGAAGGAGCGAGCGGTTCCCCGACCGTGGACGAGCGCTCTGTGCTGACAGTGGGATTGGCAAAGCCACATGCGTCAGACGTGTACCTGCCTGGGAACGAAGATGGCAGTGGGAACCTGCCAGCTGACTCCGTGCTGTGGGTCTGTGTTCCTCAACCTTCTGAAGAAACAGTCGCCCTCCGCACCACGCCAGCCCCCGTCTCTCAGCAGTGAGGGAGGGGCCCTGGGTTAATGACGCAGCTTGTGACTTACTTCCACAGAGCAGGGCGCACGGTGTTCATAGGGTCGGGATCTACATTTTTCAAGTCATTTAAAATGTTTGTGGTTTCTGCCCCTGTATAATTCTGTTTTTGTCACTTATAACAAAATACATGGAACTGGGTACTTTTAAAAGAAAACAAAATTTATTCCTCACAGCTTCAGAGGCTAAGTCCAAAGTCTAGGGAACACATTTAGAGAAGGCCTTGGTGGTGGTGACAGTGACAGCAGGGTGCCACATTGGGAAATGGCCTAGCAGAGAGACAGACTCTCCTCTTCTTTTAAAGCCCTTAGGACCACGCACCCGACCACCAATATTGATCCATTCACGACTGCACGGTCCTACAATCCTGTCACCTCTTCAAAGCTGCACCTTTCAATCACCATAATAGGATTTCCCACCCTCTTAACACTCACAGTGGGGGCTAAGTGTCTAAAACATATAACTTAGGGGACACCATTCAAGCTTCAGTGAGTTTGTAAGGGGACATAATTAAATCCACTACAGTCCCCCACATAAGTAACTTCTAATGGAGAAATTAAAATGCACCTAGTTGTCAAGGACAGACAACTTCGCTGAGCCTCAGCTTCTCCTTCCATAACCTGAGGTTGATGTGCTCCTCATTAGCTGAGGAGCCAAGCGAGGGCCGCCACTCAGGGGCACTGAAACCACAGGAAGGTCATTTCCTCCCCACGCCACTCCTGAAAAGTGGACACAGAGGCACCCTGAGGGGAGCCGGCACTGGGAAAAGTTATGAGAACTGAGTGTAGTAGGTCCACAGAGTTGTGATCGAGGGAGGGAAATGGTCAGTATTTGTCCGTGCTGGTTGACCTGCTCTGCTGTGTACTTCTGGAAGCTGTGGGGTGTTTAAGAAGAGGGGCCAAGGAGAAGTACCCAGAAATCTGCCTGTAAGAACACAAGTCAGCCTCACACCTGTGCTCGCTTGCTGTGGTGCGGTCTTGGGCCAAAGCAACAGCTTCTCTGAGATTGAATTTCCTCTGTCGAATGAAGATATCAAAGCCGACGAGGATTCCACGTGGATGAAATGCATGTGCCCACGTCCTGCACAGTGTCAGGACTCTGTCTATTGTGGGGGGCCAGGCTAGGAGACGGTGAGGGTTACTTGGCCAAGAGAGGCCTCAGGAGGACAATGGCTGCTTCCCCTCGATGGGGACAAGGCAGGAGCTGCAGCCGGCATGGTCTCTGCCTCACAACCCAGAAATAGACCCGAGGGTGATCCAAGGTAGAGAAGAAATATCCAGAGGTTCCCCTGGCTCACACTGAAATGGGCCATCCAGTGAGGCTGTGAGTTGACCATCTCAGGAAAAGGTCAGTGGATGATGGATAAAACTCGCCTTCAGAGACCCAGTACAGGGTGACACAGGCATCCCTGGACACCACTCAGACTACGATGATTACATTCCAACGGCTTCAGGAGTCCAGGTGTCTAATTCGGGTGATGTGCTTTTTTAATTGTGTGTACATAACATAAACCGCGTGTTCATTCATCTGTATCTCTATGTGCAGTAAGTTAAATAGCTCTAAAGTTTAAGTATAGGAGATTCCATTCAGAGTTTGGTAGACTTCACTTTAAAAATAATTCCACATGAGGAATACCGGTTTTAAATTCCCAACTGGGGATGTTGGACGTTGACTAATT
>NW_007774982.1:2762-3892 GCF_000696425.1 Galeopterus variegatus | reverse complement strand
ACACTCTGGTGAAGCTTTCCCTGGCTTTTTTCTGCTAAGATTTTGGCTGACTTTCTTGAAATACTCTCATAATAAGCAGATGTTATCATTCTCTGGCCCTCCAGGAAGTCAACAAGCAAAATGCCTTGAGCATCCCAAAAAACTGTTGCCACGACCTTCACTCCTGATATGTCCACTTTTGCTTTGACTGACCACTTCCACCTCTGGGTGGCCATGGCTTTGATTGTGCTTTGTCTTCAGGATCGTACTGGTAAAGCCATGTTTCATCTTTTGTTACAGTTCTTTGAAGAAATGCTTCAGGATCATGATCCCACTTGTTTACAATTTCTATGGAAAGCTCTTCTCCTATCTGCAGCTGATCTGGTACAACAGTTTCGGCACCTGTTGGGTGGAAAGTTTGTTCGACTGTAATTTTTCAGTTAGAATTGTATAAGCTGAACCAACTGAGATGTCTACAGTGTTGGCTATTATTTCTGCTGTTAATTGCTGGTCCTCTTCAATTAGGGAATGAACAAGATTAATTTTTTCCTCAAAAATTTATATGGACAGTCTGCTGCTGCAGGCTTCATCTTCAACATTGTCTCCTCCCTTCTTAAACCAAATAATACACTTGTAAACTGCTGATTTCCTTGGCACATTGTTCCCATAAACTTTTTGTAAAGCATCAGTGATTTCACCATTCTTCCACCCAAGCTTCACCATAAATTTGATGTTTATTTTTGCTTCCATTTTAGCAGAATTCATGGTGCTCTGTTAGAAGCTCTTTTAAAACTGGTGTCTTATCTTTCTTAGTGCCTCAAACTAGATTCTGTTCAGAAATGTTATAACAAGTAAGTATGAGTCTATTTTGGTGCAAAAAATTTTTAAATCCATACATAGCTTTTCTATAACACACATTTACCATGCACTTTTTGAAGACCCATTATATTATTCTCCTTTTTAATCTACATAATATTGATTTATGCTATAACAAAAATAATTAACTTACCTATTTCCTAATTTGAGAGTGTTTGAATATCTTAAAATGTGAGTGCATTACAGATAATTCTGCTATGGATATCTTTACTCAAATTTCTTTTTTGCATACATGCCTAACAATTAAATGAATGAACACAGGTTTAGAAAAGTGT
>NW_007774982.1:0-955 GCF_000696425.1 Galeopterus variegatus | reverse complement strand
GAAGGGTCAGAATCTGCCTCCTGAAGAAAAACAGAAGTTTCTCAGGTGGAGAAAATGGGGACTTACATTTCAGGCAGAGGAGTGTTATGTGCATAAAGGCCAAAAGCCTAATCACACTTAGGGTGGACTGGGAAGGTCACCTATCCCAGCACAGTTAGAGTATAGAGTTCTCAGGAAGAAGTGATAAGATACAAAGCAAAAAAAGTAGCCATCACCAGGTTGTAAAAGATTCTATGTATCATGCTAACAAGTCTGGACTCTCTTTTGCAATTGCAAAACATCAGAGTTTTTTATTATACAATTGCTTGACTTTAGAAGGACACCTCCAACAGGTACGACCATCCTGTTTTCCTCTTTTGAACATTTATCAAAGGGAAGTAGATATTGAAAAAAATAGCTTTATACTTAATAGCAGGGATTATCTCCCAGGGTCAATATCCTAAGTACGTAGTTATAAGTGCAGCGAGATGCACAGTGATTTAAAACTTCTCCTTATAGGGCCAGCCCATGGCTCCCTTGGGAGAATGTGGTGCTGATAACACCAAGGCCACGGGTTCAGATCCTTATACAGGGATGGCCGGTTAGCTCACTTGGGAGAGCCTGGTGCTGACAACACCAAGTCAAGGGTTAAGATCCCCTCACCAGTCATCTTTAAAAACAAACAAACAAAAAAACACTTCTCATTATACATTCATAAATGTTTGTTGATTCCATTATTTATATAGAAAGGCAACTCCATTATTGCCAACACCCATGTTTTGTTTGGTCTGGATGATTTGCCAACAAAGGCTTGTTTCCCCTTTTTTGATTTGTTTTTCTACCTTTCTGGACTGTTTAGTCCTACTTTTAAAACATAGTTTAGCATCCGGTATTTTTAAATCATTTTTTAAATTTTTGGTAGGTTGTTCAGCTAAAGCCAGTGCCATGTGGAATCCTAAACAACAATCCAGTTAAG
>NW_007774981.1:1550-3893 GCF_000696425.1 Galeopterus variegatus | reverse complement strand
GAAAAAAGACAAAAAGGAAAAAAAAAAATTTGCTGAGACTTGTTTTGTGGCCTAACATGGTCAATCCTGAAGACTGTTTCATGCTGATGAAAAGAATGCGTGTTTGGCAGCTGTTGGATAAAATGTTCTGTAAATGTTTGGTGCATTTGGTCTTGACTTTGAACTTTGGACTTTTGAGTTGAAACAACTTAAGACTTTGGGGATTAAATGAATGTATTTGTATGTAAAAAGAACATGAGTTTTGGGGGTCAGGGGTGGAATATAGTGGATTGAACTATGTCCCCTCAAAACTCACTGAAGCTTGAATTTTGTCCCCCAAATTTTATGTATTAGAAACTTGGCCTCCAATGTGACTGTTAAGAGGGTGGGAAATCCTATTATGGTAATTGAAAGGTGGAGCTGTGAAGAGGAGATCAGATTGTAGGACCATACGGTAGTGAATGGGTTAAAAATGGTGGCCAGGGGCATAGTTCAGAGGGCTTTAAGAGAGAAGAGAGTCTGTCTCTTTCGCTCTTTCTGCTCTGTCACTTTAGCAATGTGATACCTTACCATCACTGAAGTCATCACCAAAGAAAGGCTTCACCAGCTGTGTTCCCTGGACTTTGGGCTTCCTAGCCTCTGAAACTATAAGCAATAAATTTTGTTTTCTTGTAAATAACCTAGTTTGAGGTATTTTGTTATAAGCAACAGAAACAGACTAATACAGGTCTATAGTGTGATCCAATGTTTATAGTGCAAATATTAAATACAATGTTTCTCTGTTGATTTTCTCTCTAGGTAATATGTCCAATGTTGAGAGTGGGGTGTTGAAGTCCCTAACTATTATTGTATTGGCTTCTATATTTCCCTTTTTATCTGATAGTATTTGTTTTATATATCTGAGTGCTCTGGTGTTGGGTGCATATATATTTACAATTGTTATATACTCTTGCTGAATCTATCCCTTTATCCTTAAATAATTATCTTCTTGGTCTTTCTTCACAGTTTTTGCCTTAAAGTATATTTTATCTGAAATAAGAATAACTACTCCTGCTCACTTTTGGCCTCTGTTTGTGTGGAATATATTTTTCCACCCATTCACTTTAAGTCTATGTCTTTACAGGTGAAGAGAATTTCTTGTAGGAAGCATATACCTGGGTCTTGTTTTTTTTATCCATTCAGCCAGTCTATATGTTTTAATTGCGAGATTTAATGCATTTACATTCAAGTTTATTACCGGTAGATGAATTCTTATTCCTGTAATTTTGTTAATTGTTTTCTACTTGTTTTGTATATCCTTTGTTCCTTTTTTCCTATCTTATTGCTCAATGTTATGGTTTGGTGCTTTTCTGTAGTGATAAAGTTTGATTCTTTTCTCTATTTCATTTGTGTATATATTCTACCAGTGTTTTATACTTTCATGTATTTTAATGATGGTGGTTATTGTTCTTTCACTTCCAGATGTTGGATTCTCTTAAGCACTTTTTGGTAGGCCAGTCTAGTGGCAATATATTCCCTCAGTTTTTGCTTGTCTGGAAAGACTTTATTTCTTCTTTGTTTCTGAAGGACAGCTTTGCTGAGTAAAATATTCTTGGCTGGCTTTTTTTTGTTTGTTTGTTTGTTTGTTTTGTTTTTCTTTTAGTACTTTGACTATGTCATCTCATTCTCTCCAGGATGATAAGGTTTCTGCTGAGAAATATGCTGCTAGTCTAATGGAAATATCCTTATGTGTGACTTAACATTTTATCCTGCTGTTTGTAAAATTCTCTTTGTCTTTGACTTTTGATAGCTTGACTATAATGTGCCTCACGGAGGACCTTTTTTGGCTAGATCTTTTTGGAAATCCTTTGAGCTTTCTAGATCTGGATGTCCATATCTCTCTCAAGACTTGAGACATTTTTCAATGATTAGTCGATAAATTAGGTTTTCTACATCTTCTTCTGCTTCTTCTCCTTTTAGAACTCCCATAATCAAATATTTACACCCTGTAAGCTTTCTTCATTCTTTTAAATTATTATTATTATTATTTCATTCATTGAGTTCTTCAGCTCAAAGATTTCTGTTTGCTTGGTTCTTTTTTATATCTCTTTGTTGAATTTTCATTCAGATTGTGAACTGTTTTCCTGATATAGCTGAATTGTCTATCTGTATTCTTTTGTATCTCACTGAGTTTCCTTAAGATCATTATTTTGATTTCCTTTTATAGCAATTCATAAATTTCCTTTTCTTTGGGGTCTGCTGCTGGAGAATTATTGTGTTCCTTTGGAGGCTGCCTTAGATTGAGTATCCCCCCTAAACTTCATCCCCACTGTGACAGTGTAAAGAGGGTGGGAAATCCTATTATGGTAATTGAAAGGTGGGGCC
>NW_007774981.1:0-229 GCF_000696425.1 Galeopterus variegatus | reverse complement strand
TGATGGGTCACCCTACTGGTTTACTAGGGTGGGGCTTCTGGGCTGTTTCTCAGGCCATGGACACAGGTGTGGTGGCTCAGCCAGTTGGATGTGGATTCACCCCCCTGATACATTCTTTAGATAGCTGCCAGAGAGTTTTTTCTAAAATGCCAATATGACCATATCACTACCCTAAAGTAGTCTCATGATAAAGTGAAAACTCCTGAAGACAGCTTTCCAAGCCTTTCTG
>NW_007774980.1:0-3893 GCF_000696425.1 Galeopterus variegatus | reverse complement strand
ATTCCTCTAGGTGCTGGAGATACAGCTGTGAACAAAGTAAATAAACCACTCTTGTGTAGCTTACATTCTTGAATGATATGTTATTTCTTTCTAGGTCTATTTTGTCATGAGGTTTTGAGTGCAGATTGTAGTTGTTAATTGGTACTGCTACTTTTTAAAAGTATGTATACACTATCTTTTCTAATGTAATTCTAAGGCTCCCATATTGCCTAATTTTTTCAACAGTATAACTGTAATTAGTATCAATACCAATTCAGAATTACATTAGCAGCACTAATTTTACCACCCTGAAATGGATATACTCAGCAAAGAAAAAATGTTTACTAAACATTAGTTAGTCTGGAGACATAGATGATAGTATAACTGTAATTAGTATCAATACCAATTCAGAATTACATTAGCAGCACTAATTTTACCATCCTGAAATGGATATACTCAGCAAAGAAAAAATGTTTTCTAAACATTAGTTAGTCTGGAGACATAGATGATACTTTACCATTCGTATAATGACAGACTTTACTTACAATTTGAAAGACATGTCACTCTCTTTATTTCAATACTACAATAGAGCAATTAAAACAAGACACTTGTCTTTGAATGTGTCTTTCCTATCACTACTAATGCAATGTATTGGGTCATTAGCTCCAGTACTATGAATAGGTTCTCACTACCCCATTCAATTTAATTAGTGTACCAGATAATATATAAGAGCATAATTTGCACTGCAGCTAATAGTAGATAATGGCTCTTAAAAAGAGAGGGCAATTGTCTTACTCTGTGATGACTACAGGACAAATATATATACATACACACATACACCTGGCATCTTGAAAGATATCAAGACACAACTCTCTCACGAAGTGTAAACGTCATCATCTTCTCTCTAGAAATTAAGTATAATCTCAAATCGGGATAAGTCATTGCCACACATAGAGAACAAATATGTTAAAAGGAGTCTTATCCTCTTTTTTTTATTATTTTTTTGGTTCAATTACAGTAAACAGGCAGACAGAGCATGACATTAGCTAGCCTGTTGATCATTTCATACTTTGACATAGTGACCAAATCCAAATACTTAAGCAATATACTCTAATATTTTTTCTTGTTATGTGGACTAATATACTATCAGTTTACTTTCAGATATGAAATTGAATCAATATTGAAATCATATCCATAACAGAAAAGGGAAGGTATGTTTCTCACAGTGATGGTGCTAGTTCTACACATTAAGGATTTAAGCTAACTTCTTTGTTGAATTCACTAACTTATTACATTTATCTGCAATCTGTATCTATATGCAGCTGCAGAAAATAACCTCGATGCACTGGCAAAAGAGAACTTTTACATTCAATAAACCTCAATTAAGTACCAGTCATGTCTCAGGCAACATGCTAAGTCCTGGCACTTAACGTCACCCAGGTCTCAAGTTGCTGAATATTTAGTAAGGGAGACAGATACTGGGATGTTGTAAACAACCAGGAAACAGTTTGGCTATCCAAGAATTAGGCTTTGAAATCAACACAGAGCCTCATATTTGAGCAATTTCCTGTAGCACCATGTGAATATGGAATCAACAGATGATGTGTCAAATCAGAAATATATAAAATCATTTTAAAATGCCCAAAAGGCTTGTAGATGAAAAACGCATGATTGATTTAAGGTATTGTGATTTAAGGTATTGTGAGAGAATCAAAATCTTAAATTAATGTCTGGGATTAGACAAACATTAAATCAAAGGTGCTATTAATGTCTCAAGCATTTCAGGAAGAGGTTGATTTTGAACATGCTGCTATCCACCATTCTAGAATAGACTTTTAGGCAGTCTCATTTAATTTGGATTAAGGTATGAACATATGTAAAGCCAGGGTGCCTAGGACAGAAGAAGGGTGAAAGAGAGCTCTGCTCCAGGATAAGAGACAGTAAAGGGACAGAAGAAAATGGTTACCATCACATACCTTAAGAGATCAGGAGGTCTCAGAGTTTGGGGCTCCATCTGCAAGTCCACAATGCAACATAGGTGTTTATTTTGGAAAAGAACTTGAAAGAGATAGATTGGTGATGGCAAGGATTGATTTTTATTTCCACCAAAATGTTCAGTAGAGAGAGAACTTTCACATTCAATAAATCTCCACTAAGTACCAGCCTATTGAATTAGAAGTGGAGCCAATTTCCATTTGGCCAGTTATATGAGGAGTCATGTGCAGAAAGCCGAGTTAACTGGGACCATACTCCCAATTTATTCCAAAGCTGTTTAGGCTGCCTCATAGCTTGGTACTCTAGCCAGTTGTCTAACTAATCTGCTTGTATTCCAAGTCTGAGAGGAAAAAAAGTGAATTAGCTAGGCAGTCACAAATATCTGATTTGCATGATGGCTAAATTTCTCATTTTAAGTTACTAACTTGATATTCTGGCTTTTAGATCAGCCTTATGAGTTTCTCAGCATGAAGTTGCAGCATCTCCACATCTACCCACTCTGGGACCCTCGTAAGACAAAGTTCCCAACCCTGCAAAGCCAATGGGATAAGCTCCAGCCTAGGATAAATTTACCAATAAAATGCAACCTGGTGAGGGCCTGCTTTGAACACCATGACCTCTACCACCTCAGGTGATAGCTAATTGGACCAAAGATTGGTGCCCAAGCCATAGTGAGCTACAAAGGGCCTAATCACAAGAACTGGGTGGTAAATTATAGAGTTAGATCTTGCTTAGGGAATTTCAACATAACTTCAAAAAGAGTCAACAGACAACAGGAGAGACGTATGAAGAATGCAGTAGACAGAAGCCAACAGGCAACAGAGTTTCATGAAACATCAGCAGAAGTCATCAGTAAGTAGAATCCATAAGGTAGAGAGGGGGGTTGAGAGGTATTGTTCAGTACTGACTGACGGACATAAAGTAGCAGAGGCACCATAACATCATAAAGGATGACTATAGTTTTCATAGACTGCGCAATATCCCTATTCTCCTTTGGGTCTGTTTTCAGTTGTGGAAACAATTCTTTGTCACCTTTACTTCTGTATCTGTGGTTCCTTCCCAGAGACCTCCACTAAGTGAGATAGCTCAAAATGTTTTCTTCCTTGCAACATTGCAGAGCCTAGGTATTTTAGACACATTAAAATACAGATGTTGTCATTTGAACAATTTTTTTTATTTTCACAAGGCTGTTTTTTCAAAATTGATAAAATGGTTTTATATGTTTATGTGCTAAAGTTTTATCAAGAAGAAACCTTTTTTGAATAAAAAACATCTTCAATATTTTTTCAACTAAACCAATAAACATATTTTTCCAAATGTATGACAAATAAATCAAAAAGTTCAGAACTGAATATCTCTCATAAATAGAAAATTATTACTTGTTACTTTATATGTTTATGTGCTAAAGTTTTATCAAGAAGAAACCTTTTTTGAATAAAAAACATCTTGAATATTTTTTCAACTAAACCAATAAACATATTTTTCCAAATGTATGACAAAATAAATCAAAAAGTTCAGAACTGAATATCTCTCATAAATAGAAAATTATTACTTGTCATGTATTCTGAAAACAAAGCAAAATAATCCAGTTGATTCATTTTCTAATCCATGAGATAGATGATACATTATGTATTTTGTCACTGTTGATTTATAGTTTATATTTTTTTCCTGAGGTTCAGTAATCTGATCCAAGTATAATCATTTACCTCAATTTACTTCTGTACTTACATAAAACTGTTCTATTCTCATTTCTGTCACCAATTGAATCCCTGATCTCCAGCTGAAGAATTCATTGTCCCTGAAATATTAAATAAAAACCTAATCTGTGGTTAGTCCTGCACTAACCACTCATCTTAACCCAAAAATGTAGAAAGAGAAGTCTCTGCAATTAAGATAAAATTGATAAATTAAAAAAAAAA
>NW_007774979.1:3026-3893 GCF_000696425.1 Galeopterus variegatus | reverse complement strand
TCCGTGGCAACCGTCGAAGACATTTCTTATCTTAATTTGAAAAATTCTACTGGAAAATCCATGTATCTTTACAGGAAGATTTCGGGTCTAGGTTCTCTTCCCCTATTGCGCGTTACTCTTTTTGGTTGCCAAAGCTCCAGTGTGGGAAAGCAGGGATGAAATGTTTTAATTCTTTTGTCCTGGTTGCTATTGGTTGCCTTCTGGAGAACCTGTGAAGCCTCTGATAAAAGTCTCTCTGATAAGCATGTCCAGGACACCCTCACAATCCCAGACAAAGATAACACTTCCCACCCAAAGGTGTGCTGGCTCTTCGTGTAAATCCCAGTTACCATATCACATGGATCACCCTAGATCCATAGGTATAACTGTGGTTCATATCTATGTCTCACCTGGAACGAGCACAGCCAAGGGCAGAAGCAGTATGTCTCATATATCCTTGCATCTAGCTGGCACATAGTAGGAGTTTTAAGTGTTTAAAGTGATGGATAAAGCTGCAGTAGTATACTGGTATAATGCATTTTGATAATTATTCACTATCAGTTTTCAATGTTGATTGTTAATTTTCTAATTACCTTATAGCTTCAAATATTGCTAATAATTAATCATCTGTAGTTTTAGGTGGTATAAAGACATTCTGCATTTGCCAGCCAAGGGATATGGGGTGAAGAAACCTTGAACATACATGGAGTAAAGTCACAGTCTCACTTTTGAAAACCTTGTATAAAAAGTGAAAGTTTTTTGGTATATGGAAATTTTTTTTTTTTTTTTAGTCTTTTTTGTTTTTATTTTATTTTATTTTATTTTTCCTTTTTCCGTGTCCGGCAACGGATCGCAACCCTCAGTGTCGCGCCCGTACTGGACCGGGAC
>NW_007774979.1:0-2030 GCF_000696425.1 Galeopterus variegatus | reverse complement strand
GGAGCGCCGCCGCGCTTCCCAAGCGGCACACTATAGCAGTGCGCCACCGGGCCGGCCCTTTATTTTTGTTTTTTGATGTGATAAGAAGGAACCCAAGTTACACTGACCAAACAAGTCACAGCTCTCTGGTTAGCTCTTAGGGTAGGACTTTATAGTCCATGAGTTCAGGCCAGATTGTGGAGTCAACCCACTTAATGTAATCTGTATTGTGTACTCGTATCACATTGTATGTTAATATTCTTTATTCATAAGAATTAGAGTATAACAAACAGTACCACAAGGCATTAATCACATTTTGATTGTTACAGCTTTTGTGATGATGAGAGATAAAGAAGTAATGGGGAAGATTGATGGGGAAGATCGACGGGGAAGAGAGGCTTTCATTTTACATTTTATATGCATATAAATATATTTGATATTTTTAATTCTCAAAAGATTGTAGCTCATCAGTTGCTAAGGCTAGTGTCCCTCTTGAGAGCTGGTGAGAAAACTCTCTGGTTTTTTTGTGGACAGCTTATCATTGACTGCTGTTTAGTTATTTCAGTGTTCTCTGCAATAATTTTAGTGTCCTGGATTTATTTCTCTAAATAGAAATCTGAAAGACTTGTACTAAATCCAAGAAGCTCCTCACTAAAACAATTACACATTTGATCCCGCCTTGAGCCTGTTTGTCTTGCAGTGTCATCTGTAAAATCTGTTATTTGCATGTGGCAAATCAAGTTCATAGGGCTTGAAGTGAGTTCATCTCAGCTCAGAAATCCATAGAACAGCAGTGTAAATATCCATGTGTCACTTTTTCATACCACCTCTCATGAATAAGACATACACTCTTTCAAGAACCCACAGTTTCTCTAATGAATTGGAGTCACCTATGTGTACTGTATTTGTGACATGCACATTTGCAGCTGGGGCCCACAGGAAGGACACCATTTCCTGGATCAAACCACAGAGTGCAAACATTGTGCCCTAAATAACACACTAGTTACTGTAAATGTCAGTAGAGGGAGTTTTTCTGACTTTGATTTAATGAAAGCCTACAGCAAAGCCAGCTGTTAGCACTTCTTAACTGCTTGTCACAGCGACCAGGGGAGATGGGGAGGGCCGAAAACATCTTTCTTCTATACTTTCATCTTAAAATTAAAAGAGTTTTCAATAGGTGTTGAATAGAGTGACACTGGGAGGTCCTTTATTGCTCGGTGTCTTTTAGGTGGTAAATTTATAAGTTCTCCTTCAGGATAGTTACATGAATCTGGAGTTACGTAAGGAGATTCATGTAAAATTAGTTTGGAGTTTCCATCTTGATTCCTCTCACCTGCAAAATAAGCATTTTTGTCTTCTGGACTCCCCATGAGGAATGATTAAAAAAATAAAAATAAAGGAAAGAATGCACACCAAATGCTGGTTCTCTCTTTGTCACTCTGGGTATTACCAAACTAATTGTAAGCCATGTGTGTTTTGATTAATGTCATCTGCTTTCTCTGAACAAAGAAACCACTTGAAGCAAACACATAGGGAGGAAAATATGCAGCACTCATTTCTGTAATTTTTGTCATTTCTAGAATGCATTTGTAAACACATGCGGTTGTTAAGGGTCTCACCGCCCTTGGAAATCCCTTTGACATTATGTCGTGAGTACTGAAGGGAGATAATCTTTCAAACGTAGGGAAAGTTTACAGTCTTATTATCTTGGAGAAAAGAAAGTTTCTTCCTCAAATGATTTATAACTTGAAACATGTTGTCATGTTTTGGTAAGCCCACTTTATTAATTCCATCCTTCTCCGTGGCAAATATAAAAAAATAAATGTACCATTACAACACAGTACTTTCTCAATAGCATATTGTACTTATAATAGCATGATGGAAGTTGCTGGGCTTGGTTTAGTCATATAGAATGTGGAGCCAAGCTCTGAGTAAAACCTCTAATTGAATTACCTGCAAAGCACTGACAGACAAGCTTTCAGGACAGACAAAGCTCTGCTTTCCCCAGCAGAAACAGGTCATGTTTAAGTCTGCCTTGTAACTATCTGTTA
>NW_007774978.1:723-3894 GCF_000696425.1 Galeopterus variegatus | reverse complement strand
AATATCAGTCGGGTGTGTATCATATGCTGACATAGAGGGTCAGCAACAGTGATATTTTAACTCCAGTCCCTTGTCCTCTAATAAATTATAGATGTAAAATAGTACATTACACCAAAGGAACAGAACAGTAATGTTAGAGAGAGTGGGTTTGTTTGTTTTTGTTTGTTTGTTTGTTTTGTTTTTTGCCAAATCTTATCTTTTATTGTTTCATTCACTTCAGTAAACATATCTGTATTGATAACAATCACTGAGCTTAAAGCAGATGACAGGATAAATGAGAATGTAGCTAATTCAATGAAGAAACTCTTAGGAAAACACAGGCAGACTTTAAACAAGTAAATACAATACAATATAACTGACTTATTGTTTTAAAGTGTAGTGAAAACAGGGAGGAAGTAACTAGACATTAGGAAATGGGGTAAAACTTCACTGAGGAGGAGGCAATTTAACTAACTTTTATAGAATCAGAAAAGTCAGGGCCAAGAAGATAAAGTTAGTAATTGGAAAAAAATTCTAGACAAGAGGAGCTGTGTGTGGGAAGAGCAGGATGGTGGGTTCTGATGCTGTTTTACTTTCTTATTTTTTCCTAGGAAAGGAAACAGAAAAAGCCAGAGAGCCAAGAAATGTGAACTACAAGAGCTAAGATATCAATTTGGAGAAGAAAACACTTGAGGAAAGACTAAAGGCCACATCTGAGGCTGCCTAGGGACACTTTGTTCCAGAAAACTGACCATGTACAGAAATAGAGAATGAAGAGGCGGAGAAAGGAGTTATGACAGAGACACAATAATTAAGACATGAATCCCAACAGAATGAGTTGATCCAGACACTTTCCCCTGACTTACAGATGCTTTGAGCTGAGCAGTTCTGTAAAGCACGTGGTAAATAACAAAGGCTCCAGAAATACAAAAGGGCATTCATGGAACAGGAATCTAAAACCTCAAACAGTAGGAAAGACTATAAAGAACATTGAGAAAAATCAATTTGCCAAACATGGTACTCTAAGTTTATAATTCCCATTTACCATCTGATGGAACCTAAATTCCTTTGGTTCACACCTTGATAGTTAGAGTGCTTTGAAATTTTCATCAAGACCCTAGTGATTTGGTCACTAACACTCTGACTCTACAGAATTTATAGCCTCAATTCTTGGTCATATTCTGGAGCTGCTTTTCTTCAACTGTCTCTGATGGAACCTAAATTCCTTTGGTTCACACCTTGATAGTTAGAGTGCTTTGAAATTTTCACCAAGACCCTAGTGATTTGGTCACTAACACTCTGACTCTACAGAATTTATAGCCTCAATTCTTGGTCATATTCTGGAGCTGCTTTTCTTCAACTGTATGACCTCCCATGTCTTAGGTCAACCACACACAAGCTGAGGGCAAATCTCAGTACAGAGTTCCTAATGTGGCTCAAGACGGGCTGCGGGAGTTCAATAAATATTGATTGATGGTAATAGAGACAGGTTCACTCTTCTTAGCTGTGTTGTCACTCTGCCCGCAGGAAATCACTGAGAGTCTGCGCTATTAAGGACAGTTTCCATGGCAGCAGAAATTAAACTCCAGCAAACTTGAAGCTACACAAAAATCACGGAACAACGTTGCTCTGAACCTTGCATCATTCATGACTTTTTGTACTGTCTCGGTGCAAAGCACAGACCGAGAATTTTCAGTATGTCTGCACTGTGAACAGTGAAGCTGTATGCAGGCTATGCCGTGTCTTTCATGGGACTATAACCTTCCAAAGCTAAGGTGCAGATTCTTGCAGTGCAGGAAAGTGAGGCAGATAGTCCTTTCTCATGTTTTAGCCTCAGTCCACAGACAGAGGAACTTTTTTGGACTTAAGACAATATCGGAGAGCCTGTCTCTCAGTACACGTTTTTGTATCTCCCCAGAGACATATTCGTCAGGCTACATTACTAGTGGTTGAGATACCATCCTATAAAAGGAATCTGTCATGCTCAGTTTCTTCCCAAAATTTCTGCCTCTATTATCCTAGCTCCCTTTTTACTTGTGGCTACATGGGTGCCATCTTCACAGCTATAATTGCTGGTCCTGAATCTGCTTTGCAAAGGAGATTCATATCTTCACACACACGACTGTCCAGATATAGGAAAAATACTTCCCCCAGACCATAGCTACAGACATGCTACGTGGAGAGGGGCAGGGAAAGCCCTGTCATCCACAGACTTCCTCAGATATGACATGTGTATATTAAAAAAAATTATCCTCTTCAAATTGGACTGTTTTCAATCATCATGTTTCTCAAAGCATAACTAGAAAATAGGGGTATGGAGGAAAGAAAACCAGTATTAATGGAATGCCTGCTGCTTACCAGATACTATACTAGACATGGCTATTATGTGATCACACTCGATAACACAACGGTCAGGTTTGTGTTCTTATTCCCATTTTGCATATGAGGCAAAGTGAGAAAAAAGTGATCTGCCTAAGAATTTTTTAATTATAAATGGAAGTGTGGTGATTGAGCCCATTTCTCTTTGACTGTAAAATAAGTGTACTGTGCCAAACAATAACACCTATTCTTCATTAAGAGTTTATTATTTGCCAAACCTATGGTAAATACATTGCATTTTAGGTATTATTTCCTATTTTATAGAGGAGAAAAACAAAGCTTTAGAGATTAAGCAACTTCCAGTGGCACATCATTTTAATGGCTAGAGCCAATATAAAAATCCATATCTGCCTAACTCCAAACTCGAAGGGCTTACCACAACACTCTCCTTTTCCTATATTTACGACTCTTGTTGGATGCATTTTACTCACACTGGGACTTGCAAGATTATTACCTTTGACCCTTTGAAGTCTTAGGCTAACCACATAGGACTAGCTCACAAGATCTATGACATCTTATTGGCCTCACGATTTCAGCACCATGACAGGGCTTTAAAAAGCATGTCTGATAAGGACTCCCAGGAGCAAATGTGTAATTTTTAAAATTAAGGCTTACTGGCTTGTTGCAATAAGTTGAGGTACCCTAAAATATACCTCTTCCCAAACAAAAAATAGATAGAGTTCTTATAGGATTGGGGGATGAGAAGGAGTTAGGTGAATGAGGAGTTTAGATAATTATAGTAAGCAGTATTTGACTCAAAGTAAAGCATGTCTGTAGGTAAAGAGGTTAATAGCAATTCTGGGCTACAAAGTA
>NW_007774978.1:0-396 GCF_000696425.1 Galeopterus variegatus | reverse complement strand
GACTCAAAGTAAAGCATGTCTGTAGGTAAAGAGGTTAATAGCAATTCTGGGCTACAAAGTACATTCAGGGCCATACTTACCTGGAAAATACAATGTTGAGACAAATATGGAATGTTGTTTCTGGAAATCCCTTATCTGGAACTCTGTAAGACTGTTTCTATGCACCAGAGACTCAGATAGCCCAAGCAAGAGTGGGCTGTTCCATTCTTTGTGAAATGGCATCAAACAGCAAAGTTTCTGACAGTCTGTGGTTTTAAGTTTCACAGAACTAAGTCCTTTTGTTATAAACAAATGCAGTTTTTACAGAGGACGTTTACAGGGTAGAACAAGCAAAATCTCAAGCCTCATTCAAACAGTGCATTTTTATCAAGACTTATATGTCACATCTCTTCTCCA
>NW_007774977.1:6322-7452 GCF_000696425.1 Galeopterus variegatus | reverse complement strand
GAATTGGTGTTGAATTTTGTCAAGTGCTTTTTCTGTATCTATTGAGATGATTATATCCTTTACCTTTTTTAGTTTGTTAATACAGTGAATTATATTGACTGATTTTCAAATGTCAAAACAGCCTTTCATTTCTAAGAAAAATCCCACTTGGTCATAAAGCATTATCCTTTTATATGTTGCTCAATCTACTTTGCTAATATTTTGTTATAGATTTCTGTGTCTATGTTCATGAGACTACTGGTCTGTGACTTTTTTTGTGTGATGTCTGTCTAGTTCTGGTGTTAGGGTAATTCTGAACTCATAAAAAAGTTGTAAAATGTTATCTCCTCTTTTGCTTTCTGAAAGGGTCATTGCTTGTATACAATGGGTATTATTTCTTTTCTTAGATGTTTTGTAGAATTCACTAGTGTAGCAATCTGCACCTGGAGTTTTATTTTGGGAAAAATTTTAAAATATTAATTCAATTTTTAAATAGATATAGAGATTTCCAGATTAACTGTTTCTTCTTCAGTGAGCTATGGCAGTTTGTGTCTTTCAAGGACTTTGTCCATTTCATCTAAATTGTGAAATTTATAGATGTGATGTTTTCTATTTCATTGATTCCTGCTGTTACCTTTATTATTTCTGTCCTCTGCATGATTTGGGGTTTATTTGCTCTTTTTTTTTTCCCCCAAATTTCTTAAACTAGAAGATTAGATTATTGATCTTAGACTTTACTTTTTCTAATATAAGCATTTAATGCTATAAATTTTCCCCTTAGCAGTGTTTTAGCTGCATCCCAAACATTTTAATATGCTGTGTTTTTTATTTTCATTCCCTTGAAAATGTCTAAAAATTTCTCATGATTTTTTTTTGACCAGTGAGTTATCTAGAAGCATGCTGTTTAATTTCTAAATGTTTGATGGTTTTTAACATAACTTTTTGTTTGTTTGTTTTTGTTGCTGTTAACGATACTTTATTGAACTGTGGTATAATTAACATATAAGAAAGTGCACAGATCTTAAGAATACAGCTTGATGAATTTCGACAAATGTATGCACCCACATAACCATCAAGGGCTGGGTTTTTTTTGTTTTTTTTTTTTTTGTCTTTTTTCGTGTCTGGCAATGGATCGCAACCCTCAGTGTCGC
>NW_007774977.1:0-2813 GCF_000696425.1 Galeopterus variegatus | reverse complement strand
CTACCATGGATGCAGGATTCACATGAACAGAGTTTTACATACTTCATCTCAAGTAATCTTTTTTTTTTTTCTTGGCAGCTGGCCAGCATGGGGATCTGAACCCTTGACCTTGGTGTTGTAGCTCTGCGCTGTACCCAACTGAGCTAACCAGCCAGGCACTCAATCTCATAACCTGGTAAGACAGGTACTATTCCTCCCATTTTTCAGATGAGGAACTTAAGGCTTAGAGAGCTTAAGCTCTTCCCTTGAAATTACTTCTCTAGCAAGTGGGAGAGAGAAATTGTGTAAAAAGCCAGAGACCATGCTCTTCTTATACTCTCTACTAGACAGTTTCTCAGCGCAGTAGGATTTGGTGCTTTGTAAGAAATGTCAAGACCCTAAATGCATCTTAAGCACAATTTGATTTTCAAAGGTAGGAATAAAAGAACTGGATATTTACTGAGGTCTACTCTATCCAGAATCTTATTTTGTCAAAAATTAAATTTTACACAAAAATTCAATTTTTATGGAATATTTTCAAAATACATTTCTCAGTTAGTTAGGTATACACATGCAAATCATCCCCCACAACTAGTCTCACAAACTAGTCAAAACTTTCCCAGAGCAAAGAACAGATTTTGCTATTTTATCCCCTTGCATAGTAAAATATCTGCCCTAGGTTAATAAATAATTACTAAATAAATGAGTGAGTAAAGGAATGAGCCTATTTTAAGGACAGCAATCGCGATTTCTCTCTAGACTAGGTTGCTCTGCTTTAGAATGTTCATGGTGTAAAAAGACTGCCCCAGCCCTGACTTTGTGTGACCTCTCAGCTCTAGGGCCTAACAACAGGTAACCCCTGGGTGGTTCCAATTCTAAATTCTTAGGACAGTGTCTGATCGAATCTGCTTGGGTCCAGCCCAATAACCTGTGGCCAGGGCAGTTGCTGGCATTTAAAACTAACAAGGTCTGGTCTATTCTTTTATCAGGGTTATAGATAAAAGCAGTTTAGAGAAAATGGCTCACAAACTGGACGGCACCCCAAAAGTTCTAGCACACTTATTCAACAGAAACATTTGTTAGATTTTAAAGGTGATGAAAAAAAGTGCTTTATAATAAAATTAGAACCCAGGACTTGAAAGAGCAGGGTTCTTTTAATAGTTCCCCTGATAGTTAAGTCTGATTTCTCAAGTTGGAGTAAGCAGTGGTATTACAGGTCTATTGAGAGTCATAAAATAAACATGGTGCGTCTTTTTGAAGCATCCATTTTCCTAAAAAATTTGGAGAAATTTTATAATAAAACAAACAGGAATCCATTTTGGAATAAGCTACAAAACAGTTCAAGATTTTTAAATGCATGGAGCCGAACTTGAATTTCATTGTGGTGAATGGATCTTTTGTGGAAAAGACCTTGTAGCTTGTTTATTAGTCACCCTGGAAAACTCAGTGAATAACATCAAGCATCCTATCTAGTACCATAATATTCACCCTTGTTAGCATTTAAATAATGTTTAAATCTTTATCATGCACAACTATGTGAATATTTTTCATTTAATACCAAGCCAGATTTTCCAGGACATCTAGATTTATAGGCAAAGAGGAAGGGATACCAATCATGACACTAATCAGCAGGCTTTTCGCACATCTATATGATGTGCCAGGTTAGCATGTCTTCTGAATATAGTTTCTTTTCCATTTGCCTTGCTAAGATGCATGGGAAGGACGTGGGAAAGACAGTGGTGAAGGCAAATGGAAATGGCAAATCTATTCCCAGTCTTGAAAGAGGGAAGGAAGGGGGAGCGAGAATGGAGTGAGCTCCTGTTACAGAAGCAGTGCTGAGGACTAGGCATGCTGGCTCTCTTGTCATTGAAGTAGGCTGCCCAGGGGGAAAGCCTTTACAATCACCAAGGAGAGTAAAACCAGATGTCTCTGGGGCCAAGGAGGGTAAAACCAGACGTCTCTGGGGTCCAACTCTATATCCATGACCTCACTCCATACCTTTAGTCTCTCCTCCTGCTCCGATTTGTAGCTGAGCAATCACTAAATCAGCAACTGAATACTGTACCAAGAACAACTGAAAAAGGAAATGAGAATTTCTTATTAGCCTCTATTTTTTTTGGTGGGGGGGACATAATGTAGATTACTGCATGTGTGAGAGGAAGACCCAAATCACATGCTGAATTCAATTATGACATGCGCACCGTGCAGGAGTGCAATGTAGTCACTTTGGGTGTTTCCTCTCCAGCTGTGCAGCCCCTAATGTTGAAAGGAGTTAAGAGACAGGGAAGCTTTGTGTACATGTCAGACCTCTGTGATGCTGAAAGATGCATTCTAGAGCATGGAGCCTCACGGGTAGCCAGCTGTAAACACCTGCTCTGCTTTGCAGTTGAGCCCTAATGTTCGTTCCTATTGCTGGGTTCGCTTGGTTCTTTGAACCCTGTTAAAGTGTAAATATCCCTGGGAAGGGTATTTATTTTTCTTCATCATGGAGTAGTTGTGAAAGCAGAAAGAAGGGAGGAACACCACAGAAGTTCTTGGTTCTAGTTACAGCTCTGCCACTGGATTTCTNGTCTGCTTTATGTCTTCAGGCCAACAGCAGAGCATTGTAGAAGTGGGAGGAGGTGGTAACCCTCAGGCTCAGAGCTTTTCACTGCCTGCTGCACCTTGCAATTAAGTATCTCAATTAGATTTTTCCAGGGATCCTCCCTCTTTTTCTCCCTCCCTTACTTCTTTCATTTACTCATTTATTTATTCATTCATTCAATACACCTTGATGGAGCCTCTCCTAGGGCCTCATAGCAGCCCCCATCTTGTGGGATGGAACACACAAGTAA
>NW_007774976.1:3381-3894 GCF_000696425.1 Galeopterus variegatus | reverse complement strand
AAGCTTTTGCACCCCCCTGGGTATTGAGCAAGCACTTTTCTGCAATTCTGCCATGCTATGCTCTTAAAATTAAACTGCAGTGTCCCCATGTGCAACCTCCCTCCCCTCACCCAGCATGTTAACATAACATCTGTTGTGCCTTTTCTTCCATTAACCTGAACTTTGTCAGTTGATTTCCAGTGAACCTTCAGGGCATGAAGGGTAAGATTACCTTTGGCCCCTACACTAGGGACCACTACTTGTGAATGATGTCTGAAGTCGGGGACAGTCTTGTGGTACTGAGTCCTTAACCTGTGGCATCTGTGCTAACGCCCGTTAGTGTTAAATTGAATTGTAGGGCACCCAGTTTTGTCTGGCAAGTTAGAAATTGCTTAATGTTAGGAAAAACTTCACACATTTAGTCTCAGAAGTGTTGTGAGTATAAAAGAAACAAGGTTTTTCCTTTTATCAGCATCCATGGCCAATGCTGGAACAGTCTGAGCAACAAAATAAATAACGAGAATGCTCGATTAT
>NW_007774976.1:899-2619 GCF_000696425.1 Galeopterus variegatus | reverse complement strand
ATCCATGGCCAATGCTGGAACAGTCTGAGCAACAAAATAAATAACGAGAATGCTCGATTATAATCCATAGAATAAAACAAACACCTGTAAGTCTATACCAATACAAACAGATAATTGAATATATAAATAAATTGAGGAGGGGCACCTCTTTTACAGAAGCATTCCAATTAATAAGACGCGATCATTGTGAACAGGATCCACCAACAGATGCAAAAATTATCAAACTTTGAGGGGAAACAGGATATTTGCATAGTCTTAAAGTAATCTCCTCCAAGATATTTACTAATTGTAAAGAAAAAAATAGTAACTCTATAGTGAAGAAACTCAGCAGACACTACCTTAACCAAGTAGTTAAGGATAACATTATCAGAACTAAGATATCATGTCATAATCCTGTACTCCTTGACATGCTCCACTGAGAAGGACAACCTTCTGTTGCGGTCTTCCCCAAACCACATAACCCCAGTCTAACCATGAGAAAACATCAGATGAACCCAAATCGAGGGGCAGTTTACAAAATTACTGACCAGTACTCTGCAAAAGTATCCAGGTCATAAAAGATAAGGAAAGATTGAAGAACTGTCTCAGATTGGAGGAAACCAAGGAGGCATGACTACAAAATGCAATGTGGGATCCTGGCTTGGATCCTGGGACAGAAAAAGGACATCATTAGATAAAAAACTGGGGAAATCCAAACCAAAAGTCTGTAGTTTACTTAACAATACTAGACAGTATTCCCTCAACCCCCTCTTTAAAAACCCCTCAGTAAACCTGAGTCTTTGAGATGGCTTTAATCTGTCAATTCTCCTCTAGGTTTACCAGAGAGATGGGTTAGCCTAACATCTCTCTTCAGGTCACCAGTATTCCTGATTAAAAGCTTCCATTTTCACCAACATTTGACTTTTGAGTGGTTTGTCCATTAAAGGGGACAGGCAGCCAAACCTGGGCCTGGTAACATTTTCAGCAACGACCCCCTTCCAAGTGTTCTCCCTTACTCCTGGTCTTTTTTTCTTTGACCTCCTCCATTTTCCATGCTTTTTTCATTTTTTCTTCCTTTCCTCTTCCCCTCATCATCCTCTCTTCTCACCTCCTATTTCAATCAATTATTTGGTTAGTGTTTATTGGGAAGCTAGTCTGTTCCAGGCACTGGGCTAAACACTGGGAATTAACCATGAAAAGATAAGGTCCTTGCTGTAGCAGTTTTCTATTGCTGAGTAACAAATTACCACAAATTTAGCAGCTTAAACCAATGCCATTTATGTGTGTCCCAACTCTGTATGTCAGAGCCCAGCATGGAATAGTAGGAATCTCTTCTCAGGGTCTCACATGGCCAAAATCAAGGTGTCAGGCTGGGAACTTAGGTGTAGGCTTCAAGGACAGATCCATTTCCAGACTCCTTCAGGCTTTCAGCAGAATTCAGTTCCTTGCAGTTATAGGACTGCAGTCTCTGTTTCTTTGCTGTCTGTCACTCAGGGCCTCTGTCAGCTCCTTAAGGCCACCCACATTCCTTTTCATATGACCCTCTTTATCTTCAAGCCAGCAACAGTGTGCCAGAATTCCCTGTATTAGTCTGTTTCTGCTGCCTATAACAGAATACCTGAAGCAGGTAATTTATAAAGAAATAAAATTTATTTCTTACATTTTAGAGGTTGGGAAGTCCAAAGTCCAGGGAACACATCTAGTGATGGCCTTCTCTCTGATGGTGACTCTCTACAGCTAC
>NW_007774976.1:0-509 GCF_000696425.1 Galeopterus variegatus | reverse complement strand
AATGGATCAAGCCATTCACAAGGGCACAGTCCTCACAATCTTAAAGGGCCCACTTTTCAAATATCATAATTGGATTTCCCACCCTCTTAACACTATTACAATGGGGGTCAAGTTTCCAATACATGAACTTTTGTAGGACACATTTAACCCATACCACCCCCTCATGCTTCAAATCTCTCTAACTGCCTCTTCTGCCACCAGCCAGAGAAAGCTCTGTTTTTAAGGGTTTATATGATTATATTGGGCCCACTTGGCTAATCCAGCCTAATCTCCCTTTATAAAAAAACATAATCTCAGGAGTAAAATCTCATCACATTTTCAGGTTTCAGAACACAGGCAGACATTTGTGGGGGCCCATTTTAGAAATTCTACCTACTACATCTGATATCAAGATGCCCACACTTTAGTGGGGATAGGCAAAGAATAACATCATCATAAAATAATTATACAAGGGGCCGGCCCGTGGCTCACTCGGGAGAGTGCGGTGCTGATAACACCAAGGCCCTGGG
>NW_007774975.1:2802-3895 GCF_000696425.1 Galeopterus variegatus | reverse complement strand
AAGAAATTCATAGGAATTTTTCTTAAAATTAAACCCTAAAGTATAAGTCAAATTTTATGCATATTTTTTTTGTCTTTGTCGTGACCGGTAAAGGAATCGCAACCCTTGGCTTGGTGTCGCCTGCACCGCGCTCAGCCAGTGAGCGCACTGGCCATTCCTATAAAGGATCCGAACCCACGATGGGAGCGTTGCTGCGCTCCCAGTGCCGCACTCTCCCGAGTGCGCCACGGGGCCAGCCCTTATGCAAATTTTTAAAGATTATAAGATTGCCAAGATAAAAAATTTACTGCTAAGTGAATTAATTATTGAAATTCTGTGGTCTTTCTTTTTTAAAATGTTTTGACAAGTAAAATAAAATAAAACTGAGATTATTTATCATATTTCTGACTTCATGCTACCAGTTTGGTTTTTGTTAAATGAAACAATAATTAGCTTGATTTATGAAATTCAGCAGAGCTTTGCTAATTTTTTTTTGGGGGGGGGTTGTCCTTTTTGTGACTGGCCTGCACCGCACTCAGCCAGTGAGCGCACCAGACTGGCCATCCCTATATAGGATCCGAACCCGCGGCGGGAGCGCTGCTGCAGTCCCAGCGCTGCACTCTGCCAAGTGCGCCACGGGCTCAGCCCAGCTTTACTAATTTTAAAGATCTTTTTTGACTTGTAATTTTCAAGGAAAAAAATTGTATTTTTTATTTCCTGTAAGGTGATGCTACTCAAAGTGAGGTCTCTGAACAGTGCCAGCCATGAGTGGTAGGTTACCTGTACACAACAGGGTGATTACAAAAATAAAAAGGTTGCGTTTAGAAACTTTTGTAGAAAGTTGACATTGCAACAGCATCTAAGCATATGGTCACTGGATTCATCTCATTGAACAGATTCTGGATCAGTTCAGGTATTGAACTTGTGTGGTGAGTCAATGTGATATAAACTGTTCACTGGGCATGTGCATATGGACCACATATTGATCCCAGCAGATTAGAAATTATTATTTTTTTTGTATCATTTTCTTATTTTTTTGTTAGCATATTCACTGTTACAAATCATACTTATTCTTTATGCCCCTTATCCAATCTCCCCCCATTCCCTTCCCTTC
>NW_007774975.1:0-879 GCF_000696425.1 Galeopterus variegatus | reverse complement strand
CAATGTTAAAAGTCCCTATTCTGTTATTTGATAGACCTTGTATCTCTCTTAGCATTTATCCCAGCTACAACTTTATATTCATGTGTCATTATTCAATTGTTTACCCATCCCAACACCTGAAATTAGTCTGTAAGCTCTTGGATAGAAAAGACCACGTCTGCCTTTTGGTTGCCATTGATTTCCCAGAGCCTAGCATGGTGTTTACTCTGTGGTTGACATTCAGGAAATATTTAATATCTTAATCAATGGCTGACTCCCAAAGAAATGGACCTCTAACATAGGGGTGGCCCACACTACAACTGGGGAACCATGTTGGGTGACTGTGGTTGTACTCTCTGTAAGTTATTATTCTTATTCATTTCTGGAACAGATACTATACTGACACTATCCCAGGAGCAAACATCTTTGAAAATCTGGTCAATTCCTGCTCTTTTATCTGCCAGTATTGATCAGAGTAGAAGTCCACCATACTGGAAGAATGCCCATCAAGTATAAAAGTTCAATACGATTTTCCCTATACCAAGAATTTAGCAAATCAGTGGTCAGCTTTTACAATGGCATTGTTTCTATGGTCCACTGGTCTAAACTGATATTTACCATAATTTACAACTTTGTATGGAAAAATGAAATCTAGTTTCCAAACAACTTCCTTACAAACAATTCTTACAAACATTACTTACTTGTTTTGCGGGATTCACTATTATAAGCAGAAATTGGTTCATTTTTTTTCCCTCAACCCCCCCTAGAATTCAAATGTTTCTCACTAGCCCACAATCTTCCTCCTTCCTCTAAAATTTAGGACAGAAATCTAAAATCAAAACTTCAGAAGTACACTTTAAAAAATTACACAGGATGACTTTTTATCTATTTCCATTTATT
>NW_007774974.1:0-3895 GCF_000696425.1 Galeopterus variegatus | reverse complement strand
TTTCTGTTGCTTGTGCCTTTGGTATCATATCCAAATAATCATTGCTGAGAACAATGTCAAGGAGCATTTTTCCTATGTTTTCTTCCAGGATTTTTATGGTTTGAGGTGGTAGGCTTAAGTTCTTAATCAGTTTTGAATTGATTTTTCCTTGTGGTGTAAGATAAGGGTCCAGTTTCATCCTTTTGCATGTGGATATCCAGTTTTCCCAATATCGTTTATTGATGAGACTATCCTCTCCCTATTGTTATTCTCGGTATCCTTGTCAAAGTTGATTGGTTTTATTTCTGGGCTCTCTATTCTGTTATATTGGTCTGTATGTCTGTTTTTTATTCCAGTACCATACTGTTATGATTACTTTAGCTTTGTAACAAAATAACCCGATTAAAAAATGGGCAAAGACACTGAACACACATTTCTCCAAAGAAGACATATAAATGTTCAACAGATATATAAAATAGTGCTCCACGTCATTAATCATCAGGGAAATGCAAATGAAAAACACAATGAGGTATCACCTCATACCTGTTGGGATGGCTATTACCAAAAAAAAAAAAAAAAAGACAAATGTTGGTGAGGATGTAGAAAAAGGATACCCTTGTACACCTGGTGGAAATATAAATTTGTGCAGCCACTATAGAAAGCAGTATGAAGTGCCTTAAAAAATTAAAAATAGAGTTGCCATATGATCCAGCAATTCCATTTCTGGTATATATCTAAAGGAATTGAAATCAGGATCTTAAGGAGATATCTGCACTCCCATATTCATTGCAGCATTATTCACAATAGCCAAGACATGAAAGCAACCTAAATATTTATTCACAGACAAGTGGTTAAAGAAAGTGTGGTATATACATACAATGGAATATTATCCAGCCTTTAAAAGGAGGAAATTCTACCATTTATGACATGGGAAAACCTGAAGAACATTATGCTAGTGAAATAAGCCAGACACAGAAGGAAAAAGGCTACCATTTATATGAGGAATCAAAATTGGCAAACTCACATAAACAGAGAGTGGAATAGTGGTTTCCAGGGACTGGAGGGTAAAACAGAGGAGTATTAGTCAAAGGGTACAAAGTTTCAGCTGTACAAGATGGGTAAGTCCTAGAAATCTACTGTACAACATAGTGCCTATAGTTAACAATACTGTATATGTATATTTAAAAATTTGCTAAGAAGATAGATCTTAGGTTAAGTGTTCTTATCACAATAAAAGTAATAATAATAAATAAGAAGGCAGGAAAATACTTTGGTAGGTAATGGATAGGTTTATATCATAGATTGTGGTGTTTCATGGGTGTATACTTATCTCAAAATTCATCAAGTTGTATATATTAAATTTGTACAACTTTTTGTATGTCAATCATACTTTAATAAGGTGGTATAAAAATTGTCACTCAAAATTATTAGTATAATAATCATGTATATAATAATTACAATCTAGGAAACTAAGTTAAATTTGAAGAGAAAGGAGTGGCAAATAATGTATATATATATATATATCATATGAAAATATGGAATCTAAAGAGCAGATTTTCAAAACTTTTTGTAACCTCAATCCATAATAATACATATATTTTACATTATGCCACCATGAGTACATACACACACATAAAACAAAAATATCAGGTAATCTATTTTCTTTTTTAAAAAAATTGCTTGTAATCCACTAAATCCAATTCATAATCCACTAATATGCCGTGACTTGCAATTTTCATACACTGGTCTAATTTAATACATATCACAAAGAAAATCAAATAGAGCCATTTCCTCCACAGTTCTGGAGAGCATTGATTGAATAACCCCCAAAGTTAAAGGGGGAAAGTAAGCCAAAATATTTGAAGAGAAGATATAATCTCTATTATTATCAAGTCTCCTAATGGATTTCTTTACATCTTCTGAAAACACAAAAGCTAAGTGAGAAGAAAATAAATACATATTTTTGTGATTTTCATAGTGGCCATTACAGTTGAATTAGATGAATCAATAATAAAAAGTTAATTGCATGGATGAAGTTTATACAGTAAGTCAGTAGTAAAGAGAGGTATAAAAACCAAGCATGTGTCTCCCGCAGTCACTATCACATACATCCTACAAACAGTTGATTTAGCAGTAAATTGCATTCTCTAATGCTTCTTACTACATAAGTCTGCTTTTCACTATAAAAGAGAAAATGTGTGTATTGAATTCAAAGCAATGTACAAATGACTTTCATTCTCAATTTCATTTCTCTATTGAATATGAAAAAAAATTTGAGTATCATGTAAAAATGTCCTGTGTTTCAAGTGACTTGCACTATAGCGGTCCCCACAGCATATTTATGCACTTGAGCTGAAAGGTAATATTGCAGAAATCATTTTCCAAAGGAGTTAAAAATAAGAGAAGAATCCTTCATCCTGAGTCCCATTTGGAAATGTGGCTCAGAAGCATGTTTTTTTATTACTTCTTCTGTTTGCTTAAAAAGGTGGACAAACATCTAGAGAGCAATTTCCAAAAGGGCAAATGTAGCAGGGACATATTAAGTGATTGGGGAATGGTCTAGGCATGTGAAGAATTCTAATACAAGTATTTGGAGTGTCTTATAAACTCAGTTCTTATTTAGGAGCCAAAATAGTAACTCATTAGCAACATGTTTATTGTCAGAAGAGAGATGCGTTTTAGTTCCCAGTGTCAGTTGCTACCCCTTCAGGCTATTTGGCACACATTATGTAGTAGAAGTTGCCTGGAAAAAAAAGCTGGAGACTAGGAAATATGACATGTTGCTCATCAACAATTCCGGTAGCCAAGAAATGATCAGTGTGTTAATGGGCCCTCTGATTAACTATTCACGATGTGATGTACTGTTATGGAGCATGTATCTGCATGAAGCAAGAAAGGGTAAAGTTAAAAACAGGAAATAGATGGGCATGAATGCCTTTTGCACTTGGCCAATTCCAGGGAAACAGCAGGGTGATTTACCTTGTCTAAATGCAAATAAAAAAATGATGACAGCCATTTTAAGCAACTAAATTATTGACTCTTTACTCATATGAATAAAGTACTTATTTAAAACAACTTGTTTAGTTGACTTTTGCTCACCTAATTTTAAATGTTCTTTTGCTTATCACACTTTATTATTTTAAATCTGCAACTGTCAATAACTTTATTTGTGACTCAGTGCTCTAATGGTGATGACTTCAGTTGCTTAAAATATCTCTTAGTGTTATTTTTCTGCATTAAAACAAGTATGACAGAAGAAAGTTAGAACTAGAATTTTTAAATAAACCTTGAGTATGTCTATAAACAATACAAGAGTCAAGGGATAAAATAGAACAAAAGAATAAAGAAACATTTTGATAAGGCATGATAACATTCTGACCCACGGCTAAAATTGTGCTGAAGTCAACATTTTATAATCTTGATTCAATTAACCCTAAAAGACACATGAAATTGTCTTCAAAACTTTGAGTTGGTATGTATTTTTGCATTTTTTTTAATAAAGAAAGGATTCATAGTTTTGCAGCATTTTTAAAGCAATCTCAAATGAATCCATGAACAAAAGTGGTCAAAAATTCCTACTTCCTCCAAAGAAATCAGTTTCATATGAGTTTTGCCAAACTTTTAGGAAACTAGATTATCTATATTTCATAAAAACTATTTTGAAAATTAAAGAACATACATCCAACTTATTTATGGTGTCAGTCTACACTTGCTATCTTCCCAGAAAATGTAAAGATAAAAAAAGATACTCATGGATCAATATTTCTTTGGATTCAATATCTAAAACGAAAGATTTCCACATAGAATCCAACAGTATATATGTCAATGTAACACTAGCAGTTGCAGGAGATAAAACACAGAATCTCAAAGGATTAACATAGTAGAGGCTTATTTTTTTACTCAGATAAAAGGTGGT
>NW_007774973.1:0-3895 GCF_000696425.1 Galeopterus variegatus | reverse complement strand
ATTGGACAAAAGATCACCCTTGCTACACCATAGCAAGGAACCTGACTGCATTGTGTCCATGACCTTGGACTTTGTGGAGGTTGGAACTTAAGAGTTGTGAAACAGAGCACTTGGCCAAAGAAATTTCTAAGCAGGAAAGCATTAAGGATGCTGCCTGGCTACTTCTAACAGCCTACTCTGAGTTATGGCGGCAAAGGCATAATGTAAAGCCAGACCTTAAAAGGGAAGCAGAGCATAAAGTTTTGGAAAATCTGCAGCCTGGCCATGTGGTAGAGAAATGGAGAGCAGGAGAAAAATACAAGGGTGAAGCTGATAAACTATTTGCTAAAGACATTATCTTGGCAGTGAGGCAGCCAGATGCTAAGAACCAGGACAATGGAAAAAATGCCCTAAAGGCATTTGAGAAGTCTGGAAGGGTGCCCCACCCATCACACAGGCCCTGAGGCCTAGAAGGACTGAGTTATCCTGGAGGACAGACCTGGGGCACAGCTGCCCTTGGGATACTGCTCCCTGCATCCCAGCTGCTTTGGCTGGAGCAGCACTAAGTGTGGTTCGTGCAGCAGCCCTAGAGAGTAGAGGCCTGAAACCTCAGTAGCATCCATGTTGTGTTAAGTCTGCAGGCCAGCAGGACGGGAGAGCAGTGGAGGCATGGCAGCCTCCACCCAGATTCCAGAGGATGTATGGAAAAGCCTGGGGGCCCAGGCAGAGACCTGCTGCAGGGATGGAGCCACTGCTGAGGCCATCTGCTAGAGCAATGCCAAGCAGGAAAGTGGGGTTGGAGCCCCCACAGGAGCCTCCACCAGGGAAATGTCTACTAGAGCCAAGGCAGTGGGACCACCATGGAGACCCCAGACTTATGGAGCTACCAGAGTGGAACACCAGCCTGGAAAAGTTGCAGGCACCAGTGCAGCCCACTAGGCTGCACCTAGCAGAGCTGTGGGAATGAGGCTGCCTGATGCTTTGGGGGCCCAGATGCTCAATTGTGCCCAGGATGCAGGACTTGGGGTCAAAGAACATTATTTTGTAGCTTTAAGACATAATGTCTGCCCTTCTGGGTTTCGGACTTGTCTGGGGCCTGTTTCTCCTTTCTTCTGGCCTATTCCTCCCTTTTGGAATGTAAACATGTACCCAATGTCTGTTCCACCATTGTATCTTGGCAGTAGATAGATTTGGTTTTGTTTTTCAGGTTCACAGCTGGAAGGACTTTTGCTTTTGGTCTCAGATGAGACTTGGACTTTGGACTTTTAAGTTGGTGCTGGAGCAAGCTAAGACTTTTGGGACTGTTGTGATAGAATTATTGTATTTTGTATGTGAGAGTGACATGAGTTTTGGGGTGCCAGGGCGGAATGATGGAGTTTGGATGTGTTGTCCCCTCCAAAACTCATGTGGAAATTTGATCCCCAATGTGGCAGTGTTGGAAAGTGATTGAGTCATGGGGGTGGATTCCTCATGAATGGATTAATGCTCTCCCTGGGGGAGGGGGGAGTAATGAGTGAGTTCTCGCTCTATTATTTCCTGGGAGAGCTCGTTGCTTAAAAAGACCCTGGCACCTTCTCTCTCTCTTGCTTCCTCTCGCCATGTGATCTGCTTGTACCCGCCTGCTCCCTTCCACTTTTCCGCCATGAGTAGAAGCAGCCTGAGGCCCGTGCCAGATGCAGCTGTCCCAGAATCATAAGCCAAATAAACCTCTTTTCTTTCTAAATCACCCAGTCTCAGGTATTTCTGTTATAGCAGCACAAAACAGATTCCAGTCCTCATCAGGAAATTCCTAACTAAGTGTTTTGAAGCCCAAGAGGCACTGCCCTTGAGGACATAGCCCAGAGAGTCAAAGAAGAATTTTCTACTTCAGGGAGCAAACCAAAGATGGAAAGTTGTCTAGAAGGCAACGGGGACCTCAGCCACTGGATTCAGACTTCTCAGGGATGCTGCACAGGAGAACGGAATGCTCTGCAAGGTGTGGACATGGCAGCCGATGGGCTCCCTTCTAGCTAGAGGTTTTTCAATCCTCCCTCTCTGCCCATTCCTTTCGCTTCATCCAGGGTGGTGGTGGAGCTGTCATACATGTCCAACAACCTGCTTAGCTGGTTTTGAGATAACAGTACCAGGTATGGCTTCAATGGTGCACGGGGACGGAGCAAGGCAGAGGAGAGGGACAGGACCGCCCTGATGGCAGTGTTTCCTCCCCACGTGTAGACCGTTTCTGGGAAGGCCCCTGGACCTATTACAGGCTTGGATACCTCATTTGCCCCTAGACTACAGAAGGTTCTTTCTCCTTCCTGGTCAAGGGTCTAGATTCTCAATTTAGAAGCTAATTTCTTGTTCAAATTAGTGCATCTCATAGAGAGAATTAGAAGCTGGGTGATGATTTGGAAAATACAATCAACTTAGCCCAGTTGTTCTTGCATGTCAGCTCCCTGCAATAATGAAGAATTTGTTCCTTGGGCTCTGGTGCTGACAAGGAGCCATTATCCACGGGAGTGAGGTGGGTCACAGAACCCAGGAGCCCAGTGCATGAAGGGCTGCCTTCAGCCCCATGCGAGGCACCCAGGACAGGGACAGAGGGAGGAGAGGGCAGGGATACTAGTGATCAGTTCTCCCATGGAGGAAAACTTGAGCAGAATAGGACAACACAGCTGTGTGAGGTCAGACTATAAGATCCAGACTATAAGCCTGGATCAGGATGCACACCTATCTGCCTCAGTTTCCCTATATGTCACTGAGTGGTACTATGGTTTGAATGTGGTTTATCCCCACCAAAACTTACATTGAAACTTAATCCCCAGTAGTGACAGGTGGGGCCTTTAAGAGCGGTTGGGTTCGTGAGGACTATGCCTCATGAATGAATTCATCCATTAATGGATTAATGAATTAATAGATAAATAGGTTAATGGGTTATTGTGGGAGTGGAATTGCTGGCTTCATAAGAAGAGGAAGAGAAACCTGAGCTAGCATGCGTTTGCCATGTGATGTCCTGTGCCACCTCAGGACTCTGCAGAAATCCCCACCAAGACAAAGACCCTCACCAGATGCACCCCCTTGACCTCAAACTTCCTGGCCTCCAGAACTATAAGAAATACATTTTGGGCCGGCCTGGTGGCGCACTGCGCTAGTGCGCCGCTTGGGAAGCACGGCGGCGCTCCCGCCGAGGGTTCGGATCCCACATACAGACCGGTTCCCGCTCACTGGCTGAGCGAGGTGCGGGGGCAGCACCGAGGGTTGCAATCCCGTTGCCGGTCCTGGTCCGGTACGGGGGCGACACTGAGGGTTGCGATCCGTTGCCGGATACGGAAAAAAAGACAAAAAAAAAAAAAAAGAAATACATTTTGTTTCTTTATAGATTACCCAGTTTCAGGTATTCTGTTATAAGCAACAGAAAATGGAGGTTGCTTATAACCATCACATGAGGTTATACTTAGGAACAAACAAACAACATTATTTATGTGAAGCCTCATTCACTCATTCATTTATTTTTAATAAACATTTACAATATCTGATCTCATCTTCATTAGGCATCAGGCACATGCCAAACATGCTGGTGAACGAGCTGATGTAGTGAACATGACGCAGCCTGACTGTCCACGAGATTCACGTGAAGTTATGCACTGGCCATAAGTGGTAGAAATGCTGGTGGTGGTGACAACATTCATTGCTGGCTGGTGACCAGCTTGAACGTGTGCTGAGAGGTTGTTCCTTCCGTGCTCACCTTGGCTATGAGCTAAGAGAGATTAAAATGATTTCACATGAAGCAAACAAGAAGCACATTTTGCGAAATACATTTCTCCACCATTTAACTGTGGGATCTTCAAGAGAGGGAGGGAGATTCACTGTTCACCGCTGAGATGAATGGGCAGGATTTCAGCCTTCAGCCTTGGGAGGCCCCTGACCACTGTCCTGT
>NW_007774972.1:0-3896 GCF_000696425.1 Galeopterus variegatus | reverse complement strand
TAGTATTCCATCGTCTGAATATAATAAAATTTAATTTTTATGCTAGTGTTGATGGGCATTTGGGCTATAGTAAATAATGCTGCTAAAGACACTCTTTGAAAGGTGTCATTTTTTGGTGCAAAAAATGTGAACACATTTTTGCTGCATGTGTATCTACGATGGAATGGACAGGTCCTAGAGTAGGGGCATATTCAGCTTTAGATTTCATATATATTACATCATATCAGCAGGTACATGATATCAACATGACATTATTGGTGACATTAACTTTAACCACCTTTTAAGGTTACGCCTGCCTGTTTTCTCTTCTGTGAAGTTTCTGTTTCCCTTCCATCCTCTATTCACCAGAAGCAAGTCACTAAGTCCGGCCCACATGCAAAGGGAAATAAATTAAGCTCTACCTCCTGGAGGAAGGAATGTGAATGTCTTTGTAGGCTTAGGTTAAACCACTGCAGTAATTAATAAATATTTGGGAGGAGACAGCTTGAGGTTATGCAAATATCTTGTTTATCCTAAAAGTTTCACCCACTAATTTAGCATGTATCAGTGGATCTTGCTTACAATAGGTACTATTATGGTGTTCTAATGGTAATTTTCAACAAGCATACTTCAAAAAGTTCATGGAAAGATTAGTATTATCTTTTAATTCTATATTCCATGAACTTTTGGAGGTAGGTACCCTAGTATTTCCCTCATTCCTTCTACATGTACTACTGGCCATTCTTCCATAAGAAAGATTTGTCCCTCCTTCCCTGTTTGTCAGTAGGGAGTCATAAACGTTTGTTTTATCTGGGGGGAGGGTTATACCCCAATATCATCATTATTTAATTTGATGCTCAGATTGTTCCGACTTTGGCCCCCGGGAGCTTTTTCTGATGGTTCCTTGTGTCTTTGACACGCACCTTTTTTTTTTTTTTTAGCACTTTCTTCTTAATCAACTTTGTTGAGATATAATTTGTAGACCATAACCTTTACCTGTCTTGAGTGTACACACATGTTCAACTTGTGGGCTCATCACATCAGATCAGGAAGTACATGATATCAGTATGATTTTTAGGACATCTACAGTTGTGCACTATTAGAACAGTCTAATTGTACAGTATTTCTACCACCTGAAAAGAAACCTCATCTCTATGTGCAGTCATTCCCCATTCCCAGCCTCATCCCTAGGCATTCACTAATCTAATTTCTGTCTCTGTAGATTTGTTTGTTCTGGACACTTCTTTACTTTCTGGCACCATAAGATACTCCAGACTCATATTTTCTCTGCCCTCGCCCAAGAAACAGCTGTTTCTTCAAGGAGCACTTGTTCTGTTTATTGAAGAATGATATTTAGAAACCAAGATCTGGGTGCTAGGTGTACGTGTTGCTACCTATCAATGTTTTCAGCTTCTATTGGTGGACAGAGGCAGGAAATATAAGTATATATACTAGCCCATGTATACACATTTTTCTGTATTCATTTCTATTGTATGTATCTGTATACATATTAATGTAAATATAAGTTTGTGCTGGTATCTGTGACTCTAATCCAGCACCACAGGGTTCATTCTAGCCTTTCCCCCTTGCTTATTTGTGACTTCTTTCTTTGACAGTGAGAAACCTGGCTCATTAGTTACAATATATTTTCTTACTCAATTTTTTTTTTTAAAACAAGCCCTGGCAAGCTTTATTAGAGAAAAATTTTGCATGATTAACTTTTCACCAGTCTGTTCTGGCATGCTTCTAGTGATATCAGAATCACTTGGATCAGTGACAGCCAGTGTGCACACTCCCTAGTATTTCCCACATGCTGTGCCCAGTTCAGTATTACTGCCACTGCAGTGGTGGACACCATTTTTGGCTAATATGGCATAGTGCTCTAGTTCATGTTTACTCAAAGCTGGGCAGTGGTTGGCGAGGATGACCAATGTCGCTTTTCCTTGTCGGATCACCTTTAGAATCTTCTTGGACCCCCGCACATACTTTCCACTTTTCATAACGAGCTGCAGCCTGGAGTTAACTCCAGCAACTTTTTCGTCGTCTTTGCCACCACCATCTTCCTGCCAAAAGTGCGGGATGGTCCCCAACCAACAGCAGCCGCCAAGATGGCCTGGGAGCAAGAAAGTCTTACTCAATTTTATATACATGTGTATCAGGTTGATTGATGATCCTCAAAAATATGTGTTCATGCACTAAACATTGGAAGCTGTGAACGTAAGCTTATTTGGGGAAAGGATCTTTATAAACATAATTAGGTTAAGGATCTCAAGATTTTTATCTTGGATTATCCAGGTGGGCCCTAAATCCAATGACAAGGGCCCTATAAAAGACATACAGAGAAGGAACGTATGAAGATTAAAGAAGGCCATGTGAAGACAGTGGCAGAGATTGGAGTCATGCAGCCACAAGTCAAGGACACCTGGAGTGACCAGAAGCCAGAACAAGCAAGCAAGGAATTTTCCTCAGAGACTTCAAAGAGACGACAGCCCTGACAACACCTTGACTTTGGACTTTTCATTTCCAAAACAGTGAGAGAACACATTTCTTTTGTTTTAAGCCACCAAATCTGTAGTAATTTGTTACAGCAGCCTTAGGAAACTAATACAATTTATGTAAAATAGTTTCAGAAGTTCTAACCATACTCCTGTGATAAACAAATTTATCAACTAGAAGGTAGTGTTTACATACGGATCTTTTTGTCTATCTTACAGTATCCAGTCAAAACACTGCTTTCCAAAGCTCCTTAGGTCAGCTCTGTTAATAGCCACTCTTTTTTTTTTTTCTCCTAGTCTGGTTTCTTTCATTCAGCAGGATGTTGGGATTCACTGTTGTTGAGTGTATCAAAAGTATATTCCCTTTGACTGCTGAATAGTATTCCATTATATGAATATACCACAATTTGTGAATCCGTACATTTGCTAATAGACATTTGCGGTTTTTCCAGTTTTTGGTCATTCCTGATAAAGCTGCTAAGGACATTTTTTGTCTATAACTTTGTGTAGATATGTGATATTTATATCATAGATAAATATTTATGACTACAATAGCTGGATCATATGGTAGACATATGCTTAAATTTTTAAGAAACTACCACATTATTTTCCAAAAGATTGTATTATTTTATACTCCCATCATCAGTGTACAGAGCAGAAATTAAAAACTGTCTGATAAGGTCCAATTTATCAATTTTTCTTTTATGGTTCAGGCTTTTTGTTTCCTATTTAAGAATTCTTTGCCTAACTCAAGGTCACAAAATTTCCTTTTTTTTTTTTTGTCTTTTTTGTGACCTGTAAGGGGATCGCAACCCTTGGCTTGGTGTCTCCCACACCGCGCTCAGCCAGTGAGCTCACCGGCCATCCCTATATAGGATCCGAACGCGCGGCAGGAGCGTCGCTGTGCTCCCAGCGCCACACTCTCCCGAGTGCGCCACGGGGCTGGCCCTTTTTGTTTTTCTATAAGTTTCACACTTTTAGCTCTTACACTTAGGTTTAGGATCCCTTGTGAGTTAATTTTTGCACAGTGAGCTGTAAGGGAAGAGGTTCATTTTTTGCATAGGTCTCTAATTGTTCTAGCATTATTTTTTGAAAAGACTATCTTCCCCTCCCCCATGCACACACTTAATTACCTTGACATCTATGTTGAAAAAGTGATTCACCATGCATGGGTCTATTTCTGGAGTCTCTAACTCTGTTCCATTGACCCGTATGTCTATCCTTGTGCCAGTAGTCTTGATAGCCAATAGCAAACACCTTTCAATTTGTTCTTCAAGATTATTTTTGTTATTCTTGGTCCTTTGCATTCCATGTAAATTTTAGATTCAGTTTGTCAATTTTCTCTCTCTCATACACACACACATACAACAGCATGGTTTTTAAAAAATTTTCTTTCTAAGTATGACAAAAACTAGAAAAGCA
>NW_007774971.1:2734-3896 GCF_000696425.1 Galeopterus variegatus | reverse complement strand
TGTATTTTAAATGCTTTCTTTCCCATTTCTTCTTTTTGACATTGGAGAGCACTGTCTGGGTAGGTAAGTCAGTTAGGTAGGTTTGCTGTGCTGAGTACAGTGCTCTGCATCAGAGAGTGGTGGTGTCACCAGCCTCAGGCTCTACATTGAGCTTCCCAAGGGGATCTTTCTAGTTGTGATGAGAAATGTTGACTCTGCTTTCCTGGCAGAGCGATGCCACACCTGCCCTCAGGACCCATCAACATGCTGTGACTGTGGAGTGTGAGGTGTCTGCCTGAGCATCAGAACTGTGTCTGTGGAGGAAAGTCAGTTAACTCTCTGTGCAGGTGCCACAGGGTTGGAAAGATTTACTTACTTCTTTACTCATTCATTCATTTATTTATTTTCCATGGCTGGCTGATATGGGATCTGAACGCTTGACCTTGGTGTTATAACACCACAGTCTAACCAACTGAGCTAACTGTCCAGCCCTAGCTTTTTGTTATGAAAGACAACTTTACCATTATGCTTATGTCCTGATTATAAAATGTGTGTCATTATTCACAAATGATACAGGCTTTCTTTTATACATGTGTCTATTGCCCACAGAATTTAGTATATTTCTAAAATTTCTCTTCTGGCTCTCATTTTAAAGGCTAGGAAGAGCATGCGTATTAGTCCTTTTTGTGTTGCTATAACAGAAATTACCTGGGTAATTTATAAAGAACAGAAGTTTGTTTGGCTTACGATTCTAGGACAGCTGCATCTGGCACGGGCCTCAGGCTGCTCCTACTGATGGCAGAAAGCGGCAGGCAGCTGGCGGGTACAAGCACACCACATGGCGAGAGGAAGCAAGGTGGGGGGGAGGGGTGCCAGGGTCTTTTAAACAACCAGCTCTCGTGGGAACTAATAGAGCAAGATCTCACTCATTAATCCCCCCACCTACGAAGAGCATTAATCCATTCATGAGGGATCTGTCCCTGTGACTCAACCAGCTTCCAGCACTGCCACATTGGGAATCAGATTTCCACATGAGTTTTGGTGGGACAACACATCCAAACTCTATTATTCTGCCCCTGGCCCCCCAAAACACTCACATACAAAATACAATCATTCCATCCCAACAGTCCCAAAAGTCTTAGCTCATTCCAGCACCGACTTAAAAGTCCAAAGTCTCATCTGA
>NW_007774971.1:0-1844 GCF_000696425.1 Galeopterus variegatus | reverse complement strand
GGAGGGGTGCCAGGGTCTTTTAAACAACCAGCTCTCGTGGGAACTAATAGAGCAAGATCTCACTCTTTAATCCCCCCACCTACGAAGAGCATTAATCCATTCATGAGGGATCTGTCCCTGTGACTCAACCAGCTTCCAGCACTGCCACATTGGGAATCAGATTTCCACATGAGTTTTGGTGGGACAACACATCCAAACTCTATTATTCTGCCCCTGGCCCCCCAAAACACTCACATACAAAATACAATCATTCCATCCCAACAGTCCCAAAAGTCTTAGCTCATTCCAGCACTGACTTAAAAGTCCAAAGTCTCATCTGAGACCAATGGCAGAACTCCTTCCAGCTGTGAACCTGTAAAAATCAAAACCAAATTTATCTACTGTCAAGATACAATGGTGGAACAGACATTGGGTATACATTCCCATTCCAAAAGGGAGGAATACACCAGAAAAACGGAGAAATAGGCCCCAAACAAGTCCAAAACCCAGAAGGGCAGACATTACATCTTTTTTTTTTCTCTCCTTTTTTGTCTTTTTTACTGACCAGTAACGGGATCGCAACCCTCAGTGTTGCACCCGTACCGGGGACCGACAACAGGATCGCAACCCTCAGTGTTGCGCCCACACCGCGCTCAGCCAGTGAGTGGGAACCGGTCTCTACATGGGATCCGAACCCTCGGTGAGAGCACCGCCGCGCTCCCAAGCAGCGCACTCTCCAGTGTGCCACCGGGCCGGCCCCAGACATTACATCTTAAAGCTCCAAAATAATCTTCTTTGACTCCAAGTCCTACATCCTGGGCACAATGGGGCATTTGGGCCCCAAAAGCCTCGTGCAGCCTCAGTCCCACAGCTCTGCCAGGCATAGCCTTACCTGCAGCTTTTCTAGGCCTGCATTGCACATTACCAGTGGCCCTGCAGTTCTGGGGTCCTGGGGGCCAGCCCCACTGCCTTGGCTATACTAGACATTTCCCTGGTGGGGGCTCCAACCCCGCTTTCCTGCTTGGCATTGCTCTAGTAGATGTTCTCTGCGGCAGCTCTGCCCCTATGGCAGGTCTCTGCTTCAGTCCCCAAGTTTTTCCATACACCCTCTGAAATCTGGGTGGAGACTGCCACGCCCTCCACTGCTCTCATGTCCTGCTGGCCAGCAGACTTAACATGACATGGACTCCACCGAGGTTTTAGGCTTAAACTCTTCAGAGCTGCTGCACAAACCACACTTGGGGGCTGTTGGAGGCACGGCTGCTTCAGCCAGAGCAGCTGGGATGCAGGGAGCAGGTTCCTGAGGGCAGCTGTGCCCCAGGTCAGTCCTCCCAGATGACTCAGTCCTTCCAGGCCTCAGTGCCTGTGATGGGTAGGGGACTCTTCTGTGATGAGTAAGCACCCTTCCAGATTTCTGAAATGTCTTTCATGTTTTTTCACCATTGTCCTGGTTATTAGCATCTGGCTGCCTCACCACCCAGCTAATGTCTTTAGCAACCAGTTTATCTGCTTCACCCTTGCATTTTCCTCCTGCTTTCCCTTTCTCTATCACATGGCAAGGCTGCAAATTTTCCAAAACTTTATACTCTGCTTCCCTTTTAAATTCTGGCTTTTCATCATGCCTTTGCCACCATAACTCAGAGTAGGCTGTTAAAAGTAACCATGCAGCTTCCTTAATGCTTTGCTGCTTGGAAATTTCTTCCACCAAATGCTCTGGTTCACAGCTCTTAAGTCCCACCTTCCACAAAGTCCAAGGGCATGGACACAATGCAGCCAAGTTTCTTGCTGTGGTGTAGCAAGGGTTATCTTTTGTTCAATTCCCAGTAAGTTCCTCATTTCTGTCTGAGACCTCATCATCCGCATGA
>NW_007774970.1:2152-3897 GCF_000696425.1 Galeopterus variegatus | reverse complement strand
CACACACACACACACACACACACACACACACACACACACACTCACCCCATCCTGGGAGAGGCAGGATGACACAGGGGAGCAAAAAATGGAGGAAAACCTTAGATTTGGAGTCAGAGGGAGTTCAAATAAAGTTCCAATTTTAACATATGCTGGCAGAAAGGCCTTGGATAGGTAACTTGCCTCAGTTTTCAAAATTACAAAACTGGGTGTTATATGTACCTAAGAGGCATGGGGAGGTACTAAATGAGGTAAAATATGAAAAGCCTCTGTTGTGTTAGGCATACCAATGATTTACAAAATTAACTTATTTTACTGTTAGTATGGACCAGACATTTCAGTAAGCTCTTTACCAGCTACACTCTATTTAATTTTCACAGTACATTATGCAATGCCCTCTTATTCGCTTTTTTCTCATAGTAAGTGAAAGCAAAATGTAGCAATTCTAAGTAAGTTGCTTCATGGTACAAAGAGAAAACATAATAACTGGAGCCCAGACCCAAGCCCATCTCACTCCTTAGCCCACTTGTTCATGTACTATGCTATAGCTACGCTGTCTCTTCTGAAAAATGAATTGATTCATAAGAATCAATTTTTCTATTTATTGCAAGTCGAGGCGCACATTGTTTCTAGCCTTAAATACCTTCACAACTCTGTACATTTTGTAGGGTGTTTACTTATTTCTTTCAAGCCTTACAATCACTAGCAAGGGAAAGTGGAAAAGGTAGTAAACTTATGTTCATTTAAGTTATCAAGTCCCCAGAACCCAAGTAGTTTAATAACTCTGTTAACTGGCCTTTAACAACGTGGTTCATGCTCCAACACGAAAATATACTTTCATCTCCTCCATGCTGCCTGCCACTTCAGCACACATCCTTTAGTTGGTGTTGTTTCTGCCAAGCCTCAGGAATCTGTTAGAGTCACTTTGGATGGTGTATTCCCTCAGGGGCTATGTGAACATAAATTCTCTGTCTCTGGAGACTCTTGCAAGGAACCTAAATGTTAAATATATAAAGTAAAACAAACAAGGGCCACAGGCTACTTGCCCTGCTATTTGTGCACATCTATTTTTACCCCTGGGGGCCCACAAGATGGATTTTCAAAGCAGATTTACTGGGAAACTGCAGGGACATTAGGCAGTGGCCCATTATCCAACTATAGCAGTGACTCAAAATCTCTACTCTTGAAAGCCAAATAAGTTACATCTATTTGATAGTGTCCAAATATGCTTTTAACTATTGTGGCCCTAATCCTTTATTCTATGAGAGAAGAAATTGCAGCTTCAGAAAAACTTTTATAGAATGGAAATCCAGAGATGTCCAAGTTGGCAGCATTTGTGCTCAAGGTCTATGGCTGGTTAGCTATTAGAACTAAGGTTTCAATTTCTGAGACAGCTTGATGAAGTGAAAAGAATGTGAGTGCTGGTGTAAACTGAAGATGTAGGTTTGAATCTGACCCTGCTACTTGCTGGTGTTATGCTGATCCCTTAATTTACTTCATTGAATTTTTGCTGTCTCATTGGTAAAATAGGGCTCATAAAAATACTTAATTTCAGATTTGTAGTGATGGATATTAGAAATAATGTGAGCAGCATGCCTGACATCAGGTAATATTATATGTAACTACTATAGTTAGGATTTCCTAGAGAAATACTTCTATTGATTCAGGAGTATGGGGAGATAAAGCCTATCTCATTGATAGAGATAGGCCTTTGGAAGATAGACCTCTTCTGAAGAAGTCTTTGATTA
>NW_007774970.1:0-1402 GCF_000696425.1 Galeopterus variegatus | reverse complement strand
TATCTCATTGATAGAGATAGGCCTTTGGAAGATAGACCTCTTCTGAAGAAGTCTTTGATTATTTATCAGACTAATGGTGGGGGTATCAGTCAGGGTCCAGACAGCATACCTCACATCAGAAACTTTGGAAAGAATTTATGTACTAAGGGTCTATTCGTAGAAGCATATGACAGTTCAGCTACTCAGTCAGTAAGCTATTGCTGCTACATAACAAAAATACTCCAAAACTTAGTGCTTTAAAACAACCATTTATTTGCTCTCAATTCTATGGGTGAACTATTCAGGCTGGATCTGCTGGTTGTGCTTGGGAGTACACATGTAGGTGCAGAGATCTGATGGATTGCATGGGCTTGAATGGTCCCAGATGGCCTCATGCACATTTCTGAGGTTGGTTCTGGTGGTTGGCTAGGGCATCTCTCCTTGTGGTCATTTATCCTCATGCAGTCCAGCTGGGCTTCCTCACGTGATAGTCTCAGGGTTCCAAGAAGGAAAAGGCAGAAACCGGAATGCCTCTTGAGACTAAGCCTCTGGAACTTACATAAAAATGTCACTTTTACCACATTCTCTTGGTTAAAGCAAGGGATAAATTCAGCCCAAATCAACAGGACGGTGAAATAGAGTCCATGTCTATATTGGAAGTGAGACAAAGTCATGTTATGAAGGAGCATTCATACAAGAATGGGAGGAATAATTGCAGCCATCTCTTCAAACAGTGCAACACACAAGGCTCGGCTTAAAGGGAATAGGGGAAGATGGGGTCACCAGAACCATGAAAGAGAAAATCACACAGAATTAGCTGCCTTGAGAAAAACAACGATGGTGGAAAATGATCAGTGAGAGGAACTCCCTTGCACTTCGTGCCAGTGTCTCCTATTGGCCAGATTTAACTGGAAGCCAGAGAAAAAGAAACACATTAACATAATCCTTAGAGATCATCCTTATAGGACAAAGAAAGGGCAGAGAAGGGTGNACACATTAACATAATCCTTAGAGATCATCCTTATAGGACAAAGAAAGGGCAGAGAAGGGTGGAGAACTGATCTGGAGGAACAAATGGAAGATATCCAGAACATGAGGAGAACCAGCATATGATAGCAGTTACGGAGTATGGGTTTTACAATTAGCTAGACCTGATTTGAATTCCTGCTCTGCTGTTTCCCTGCATGGTTACAACTTGAGCAAACCATTTCTTCTCGCTCAGGTTCAGTTTTTCATTTGTAAGCAGCATAAGAAATACCTTCCTTGGAGGATTATCGTGAGGAATAAATGAAATTTATGTATCAACAGTTGTTAGAAAAAAGTCAGTGTATATTGCTTTTGCTAAAATAATCTTCTCATGACTTGGTCAGGTCTTACTTTTTTGGTTAATTGTTTTATTTCTCTTTTGTACTTTGCATGGTTA
>NW_007774969.1:1497-3897 GCF_000696425.1 Galeopterus variegatus | reverse complement strand
ATCCTTCAATCTAGTCTTGTGGGAAAAACCAGGGCAGGTGTTTTAATTTTACTCTGCCCTTTCTGGCTCAGATTGAAGGAATAGACTGATGTCTGTCTGTCTGTCTGTCTATCTGTCTATCATATTTACACAGATACATACCTAAATATGTGTGCAAAAGGTCTGCATCTAGCCATCCTTCCTGAACTTCTTACTAAAAATCTTTTTCCCCCTTGCTTGTCCATTTATCTATAAAGAATGGTCTTCAACATAATCTAATTTTCTCATTGTATTCTAAAATTATGCTAATAGACTAAGCATAAAACCTTTAGATGAGATACTAATCCCAATTATACCACTACTTACAACGTTAAACTTCTATAGCACTTAAATCAGGAGTGCACACTACCTTGGATAGTGTACATCAGGAATACACACTACCTCGGATACCTCACAAGGAGTATACACTACCTTGGCTGCCTTAATGCCTATTTATCCTCTCTTTATATATCCTATTTGTCAGATTCTTCCTAACTTCATTTGTAGAGTGGAACATTCTGGCTCTTGGTGACAAGAATGATGGAGTAGTAGTCTATTATTCTCCTGTCTATTTGAGGTCACATTGTTTTCTTCTTAGAATATTGCTAAGGCAGTCTGGCTGCCTCCTTCATCCCCAACGTTCTACTTAGAATGATCTCAAAGCAATCAAAATAGTTTCTCTTCTATAATTATAACATTCCTGTTTTGAGAGTATGCATGGGCTAGAGAGAAACGAGAAATTTAGCTGTTTGTTTTGACTCTTATGGGGGACATTGCTGGCTTAATTATATAACTTAAATGATGCAGAATCAAAGTAGGTGAACCCTCAATGAAGAGTTAGTAAATGCATCAAATAAAATTATGAAGCATAATATGAAGTTTGCATTAATCTAAGTTTAATTATTTTTTGTGTAAGATAATACTTCAGTACAGAAAGGTATACCAAAGCACACAAGCCATAAATATTCAGAAAAGGACAAGAGAAAAAATAATTACTACTAACATTGTGTTTGTGTTTGTGAACTACTTCACCGGGTTACAAATAAAATTATTATAGCAATTTAAATCTAAGGAAGAATAATCAGTTTAATTAACAAATGTATATATGAATAAGAAAAGTATATTACATGTTGGACAAAAAGAAAATGCTTTAGTCCATTTCAGAGAAAGAGTACATTTTGTATGTGTATTAGTCCATTTTATTGCGTACAACAGAATACCTGAAAATGGGTAATTTAAAAGAAAAAAATATTTGTTTGTTACAATTTGGAAGCTGGAAAGTCCACGGTATACAGGGTGCATCTGGTGAGTGCCCTCTTCTAAGTGGAAACTCTCTACAGGGTCACTTGAGGCCAGGGTGTCACATGGTGAGAATGGGCAGAGCAAGAGAGAGCTAACTTTCTCACTCTCTCACTCCCTTTCCTTATAAAGCCATGAGAAACATGCCCATTACCCCATGAATGGATCAATGCATTCACAAGAGCACAGTCCTCGCAATCGAATCACCTCTTATAGGCCCCACCTTTCCAATACCATAATTGGATTTCCCACTCTCTTAACACTCTTACAGTGGGGATCTAGTTTCCAGTACATGAACTTTTGGGGGACGTGTTTAACCCATAGAAGTATGTAAATGGAATGGAGTGTGGGAAAGGAAGTACTGCCCAGTCCCTGGTTAAGCAAAAAAGAAAACCCAATTATTTATTGAGCAGTGAAACACACAATGACTGAGGCACAGCTGCTTAAATTCCTTACTGCTTAGCAAGAAGTAACTTTTCTAAAACTGGATTTGGCTGCTTATGTCTTCCTTCTCACAGAACTGGAAATGACTGATTTTGTGATAGTTTACCTTAATTTCTCAAATTAAATGAAGAGTTTCAGGTTTTTTAAAAAAATAATAGGAATGGATTGAAAAGTTTACAAATGTGAAATTGGAAGCTTTAGAGTTTCATGTTAACATGATACATTTAGATCTAATCTGTGTGTAGCGGGGGAAGATCTCCATTAATTTTTTACAAGGCACTCAGGCTGGCATAACTGCAGATAGATTAGCTAATTACTTTGGGGTTGAGATTCAGATCCTCAGAATGCTGTGCTACCTTAGCTTAAAGTTCCAATTTTAAGACAGTAGTTTGTAATACCTAGAGAGCCCACAAAATTCAAATAAAAATATAATGAGTATAAATGCATACTCAATATGGTATTCATTGTTGTATTCAAAATTGTGTTGAGCACTAAATATTATTTTAAAAACTTGAAAATCTAGAAGAAAGAATAATCAGTTCTGACATATAAAAATCTTCTAGCAGCCTCCAACAATTAATTTGTAGATTTAGTGACAATAAATGGTACTATGTGCTTTTTGGATAGCATTTTTTTTTT
>NW_007774969.1:0-346 GCF_000696425.1 Galeopterus variegatus | reverse complement strand
AAAACACACTACTTTCTACTTTCCACTGACTCACAAGGCTGTCACACTATTTTTGTTACTGAAGTAATATTGCTAGTCATTCTACATAACATTATCTTACTCTAACTCTAAAATACATCTTTAATTCTATCACTTCTCATTTTCAAGAATCAATAAATGTTCTCAATTGCCAACTAATCATGTGTTTGAAAAATTTCATCAGTTATCCTATTGTATATTAATATTCCATCAGATTGTTTATGTATTCTCTCTATATATAGTTATGCAATTGGAATCATAGTTATAATTTTAGCTATATAATTAACATATAATTCACTTATAAAATAGATATTAAGTAATGCAGTAT
>NW_007774968.1:0-3897 GCF_000696425.1 Galeopterus variegatus | reverse complement strand
GCATTCAGTCTGCAGTGACTGATGAGTGCTGGGCCCCATCCCCACCAACTGCGGGGCAGCAAAGGGAGGGGAGGGGGATTTTGAATCAAGGGATTTCAGAATTCACAACAGTAATTAGGCCCATGCATACCAGGCAGGATCTGGGTCAGGCCTGAAATAAGTCCAGATGATGCGTTCAGTGTGAATGTTTTGTCTTTTGCCCATAGAGTTTTGTTGCAAAAATGTTGGGCGTTCCAGCAAACCGGATTTTGGTCCGAGTGAAGAGAATGGGAGGAGGCTTTGGAGGGAAGGAGACCCGGAGCACTTTAGTGTCCACGGCGGTGGCCCTGGCTGCACACAAGTGAGTTCCAAAGTTTGCTTCTCCCAGCAGGTGCTGGGAAGGATAAGGCCACCTCTGCTAGGAAGGCCTTCTGGATTTCCCCATGTTGAAAGTAGTTTTCCCCTGCTTTGAATTCTCACAGTCCTCTGTTTTTAAAACTCTTGGGCATGGGGCGGGGGGGCAGTAATATTGCCTGTTTCTTTGTGTTGTGACCCACGTGCCCTCGTCTTACCTCCCCTGCCTGGCTGTGAGCTCCCCAAGCGTGAGGACACACCTTGCATCCTTACCTTCCCCACACTGTCCAGCACAGTGTCTAGATAGCAGAGCAGCCCGGCACAGGTCTGCTCAGTGTGCAGGTGGGAAAGGCGGCTTCCCGCTGTTTTCACCCCTGAGACTCATGGGGCGGGCTGGTGTTGAAGGCTCCCAGGTTTCTAATCCTCTTGATACTCCCCTCAGGACTGGCCGCCCTGTACGCTGCATGCTGGACCGTGATGAGGACATGCTGATAACTGGTGGCAGACATCCCTTCCTGGCCAGATACAAGGTTCTGGATGTTGGGGGCTGTGCCAGGGCAGGCAGTGCAATTTTGTAAGGAGACCTGGGGACGAAGGTCCCGAGACCCTGGGCTGCACTCTTACTTTTTGCATGACTACAGAGTAAAGTTCAAAGAAGAAATAGCAGTGAGAGAGATTCAAATAGGCAACAGCAACCTAGAAAGGGAGGTGTGAGGGAGGCTGGCAGAACACCTCCCAAGAGATGCCACAGTGTGGCGTTCACGACTTCTGTGAATTTGCTGTGATCCAGATCTGGTCTTTGGCCAGTCAGGCAGAAACATAATTTGTCAGCAGACTGAGGGTAAAGTCATCGCACAGGGTGGCTCAGGGTTCACATGTGCACAGGCCTGATGAGAGATAAAACTTCCCAGGGGCCTGGACAGATGCAAGTTGTTAGCGTGGGCACCTGCTCTGCCAGACCATGGTTGGGCACTGCCCAGATTTCTCTTGGGGACAGTCTCTTCTATGGGCTTCTGTATATGACCAGTTCCTGTTCTGACCAATGCTCCCTGTATGCATTAGCATGGCCTTGCAGTCTAGCACTATAGACCTGGGAGCTAACCCTCTCCATGCACTGGCCTTGAACACCTCCCCTTTGACCTGTTCTGACTTTATGATTTAACTTCTGGAAAGGGATTGCATTTCTCTTATTCCCAATTCTCATGGGCCTAAAGAAAGTTAACTTGATCTTTTGGGGTCCTAGTTGCCACACTTGTAAAATGGCCTTTAAATTAAAGGGTTTTTTGTTTTGTTATATATTTTTGGTTTTGATGGTTACATCAAAAGGTCAGGGATGTGCAAGCACATTCATGCTCGTGCAAAGTGTAACTTTTTTTGTCTGCTCCCCTCAAAAGCTGGGAGGGGAGTCTCCAATATATTTCCCAGCAGGAAGGATGAGTGTGGGACAAGTGGGCCTGGGATCGAGGAGCTAAGTGTACACCACTGGGGAGATGTTATTTCCTCTCTTCTTCACCGTTATGTTCTGGTGATCTGTTAAGATCACCTGTTTTTCATGGTGTGAGGTCTTGTTTTTTCTGTTTCTTCCAGGTAGCATAAGTGGGAGGAAAGGATCAGAAGTAGACAGAGGGAGGGAACTGTTGATAAATCACTCTCCTTTTATCAGGTTGGCTTCATGAAGACTGGGAACATTGTAGCTCTGGAGGTCAATCACTTCAGCAATGCAGGGAACACCCAGGATCTGTCTCAGAGTGTAAGTAGGACCTGTCCCTGTACCTGGGGGTGACTTGGATGGGCAAGGGCATGCCCCACAGCCTATTGGAACACACAGGCACAGGCCTCTCCAATTCTTGCATATTCATGTTGCAGTCGCTTCCTAACTGGTCCCCACCTTCAGGTTCTCCATCCTTGGTTAATCTCAAAAGCACAGAGATGATTGTATTTCTTCTCTGATTAGAAACCCTTTCTTCCCATTCAAGATATATTGCCAAGAAAGCAAAGTTAGTTACAAAACTCTAAGTATAATGTGGTGATATTGTGTGTATGTAATATTAATTAATTAGTTAATTAATGAATATAACATATATATAGTGATATGCATGAGGAAAGCCTGTAAGAACATACACCAAACTCTTAACAGTGATTAAACTGTTGACATTGACTGAAGTGGTATTGAGGCGGCCCATGCCGTCATTTTCTACATTGCACACTTCTGTGATGTTTGAATTTTAAATAATGAGTTGAATTGCTTTTTTAAAACATAGGATCATTGAAGTATACTTTACATACCATAAAGTTTATCATTAGAAATGTGTTATTTAGAGGTTGTTAGTAAATTTAAAGAGTTGTATAACCATTATTGCAATTCAGTTTTTGAACATCCATTACTCCGGAATGATCTCTTGTACCCATTTGCAGTCACTCCTGTTCCCATTTTCCAGGCCTAGGCAACGACTGTTCTACTTTCTGTCTTTATAGATTTTCCTTCTGTGGCCAAGTCGTATAATAGAATCATACTCTACGTAGCAATTGCTAGGTCATATGGTAGTTTCATGTTTGGATTTTGAAGAAACTGCCGAAGTGTTTTTCAGAGTGTCTGTACCATTTTACATTCCCAACAGCAGAATTCGATGTTATCGTTATTTTTTATTTTAGCCATTCTGAGAGGTATGCAGTGATATCTCATTGTGGTTTAATAAACATTTTTCTAATGGTTAATGATGTTGAATATCTTTGCATGTGCTTATTTGCCACCTGTATTTACTCTTCAGTAAAATGCATGTTCATATCTTTTGCCTATTTTGTAATTGAATTATTTGTGTTTTTGCTCTTGAATTTTGAGAGTGACATATTCTAGAAATTAGTCCTTTAGCAGGTATGTGTTTTGCAAATATTTTATCCCAGTGTGTAGCTTGTCTTTTTACTGCTGAATAGGATCTTTCAGAGAGCAAGAGCTTTAAATTTTGGTGAAGTCAAACTTATAAATGTATAATTTTATTAATAGTGCTTTTGGTGTCAAGTCTAAGAACTCTGCCTGGTCATAGATCCTGATAGTTTTCTCCTGTGTATCTTTCTAAAGGTGTTATGGTTTTACACTTTGCATGTAAGTCAATGATTCATTTTCAATTGTGAGATTTAGGTTAAGGGTTAAGGGTTTTCCTTCCTTTCCTCCCTCCCTTCCTTCCTCTCCCCCACCTTTTTTTTCTTGCCTATGAATGTCTAACTACTCCAGCACCATGATTGAAAAGACCATGCTCCCTTGAATTGCTTTCTAATTTTGCAAAATGTCAGTGGAGCACAGTTGAGTGGGTCTATTTCTAGGTTCCCAATTCTGTTCCATTAATCTATGTGACTATCCCTCCACCAATACTACTCAACCTTGATTACCATAGCTATATAATAAATCTTGAAATTGGGTGGTCTTATTTGTCCTGCTTAATTCTCCTTTTTCAAAATTCTTTATTCTAGTTACTTTACTTTTACATATAAATTTATTTATTTTTAATGTACTTTATTTTTTATTTCTCAATTTTCTATACCTACATCTTAGAATAATCTTGTCTATAT
>NW_007774967.1:3256-3897 GCF_000696425.1 Galeopterus variegatus | reverse complement strand
GCTTTAAAATAATTGTGTATGGCTCTTTCTTTAATAGTGAAATGAAGGAAAATCAGACAGTGGTCACAGAATTCATCTTACTAGGATTTTGTCTTGGCCTAAGTATTCACATGGTCCTTTTTGGACTTTTTACTCTGCTCTATGCCTTCACCCTGCTGGGGAGTGGGGTCATCCTGAGGCTCAATTCTCTGGACCCCAGACTGCACACCCCCATGTACTTCTTCCTCTCACACCTGGCCATCGTTGATATCGCCTTTGCCTATTGATATCACCTTTGCCTGCAACACTGTGCCCCAGATGCTAGCGAACCTCCTGAATCCAGCCAAGCCCATCTCCTTCACTGGCTGCATGACCCAGATCTTTCTCTTTTTGGGTTTTGCTCACACTGAATGTCTCCTCCTGGTGGTGATGTCCTATGCTTGGTGTGTGGCCATCTGCCACCCACTCCGATATTCTGCCATCATGAGCTGGAGAGTCTGCATCATCCTGGCAGGGACTTCCTGGGCATGTGGCTCCCTCCTGGCCCTGGTCCATTTAGTTCTGATCTTGAGGTTGCCCTTCTGTGGGCCTCATGAAATTGACCACTTCTTCTGTGAAATCCTGTCTGTGCTCAAGCTGGCCTGTGCTGACACCTGGCTCAA
>NW_007774967.1:2400-2898 GCF_000696425.1 Galeopterus variegatus | reverse complement strand
CTCAACCAAGTGGTCATCTTTGCAGGCTGTGCGTTTGTCCTAGTGGGGCCCCTGTGCTTGGTGCTGGTCTCCTACTCACGCATTCTGGTCTCCATCCTGAGGATCCAGTCAGGGGAGGGCCGCAGGAAGGCCTTCTCCACCTGCTCCTCCCACCTCTGCGTGGTTGGGCTCTTCTTCGGCAGCGCCATCATCATGTACATGGCCCCCATGTCCCACCATCCTGAGGAGCAGCAGAAGATCCTTTTCTTATTTTACAGTTTTGTCAACCCTATGCTCAATCCCCTCATCTACAGCCTGTGGAACGCGGAGGTCAAGAGTGCCTTGAGGAGAGCTCTGTGCAAAGAAAGTCATTCCCAATTGGTGTGATATTTGAGTAGCCAGCCTCAGTGTTCTCCCAAGATGTTGGTGCCTGATTATAATCTAAATCCAGGAAAATTTACTCCTGTCTTCTTATCTGTGCCTTAATGACGTTAAGAGCAAGCTTTCCCTCTTCCTTTG
>NW_007774967.1:0-1549 GCF_000696425.1 Galeopterus variegatus | reverse complement strand
AAAAATAGACTGAAATGAATAACAAAACTATTTGTGTTGTTTATGTATTCCTCACAAAATGTTGGACGTTGAGCTGTGAATTACATATAGTACATCCACCTCTATAGGTGGCTTTCCAGTGTCTTTTCATCAGTGCTCCCACCTTGGTGAGTCCAGTTGTGTATCATTTCCATCATTAGAAGGTCTTTCCTCTGAAATGGGAAATTTTACCAGATAATGAAAGTACCTGGCTGACTCTTCAGCCATAGTGTGGGTTGATTGTTGCTGATTCAGTCTACTTTACTGTTAAAAGGTAAACTCGGGCACAATAAAACTTTTTAAAGGGTTTATTTGAGCAAGCAGCAGTTCATGAATCAGGCAACTCCAAACCAGAAGTGGTTTGAAGACTCAACCAGGGAAACACAAAGGGAAGGCTTTGTTATAGGGTAAACATGAAAGTAAGGCACTGAAAATATACAGTCACCTTACTTGGTTGATATTACTGGAAAGTCTGTAGTCATATAACTTTAAGTTACTCAGCAGCTTCTGATTGGTTAGCCTTGGGTTTCATTTTTATTTAATATAGGCATTTACAAGAAATAGCCCAAGTGAAGTTTCACTTGTGTTTGCAAATCAAGCAAGGTTAAGGTCACTTATGAGGTCTAATGGGTTTTATCTGCTCAGGAATTCTTCAGGTCTGGTTTCCATTTTCATTTACTTTAACATTGCAAATCCAATGGTTAGGAATGAGTTCTCACACACATTTTAAGTGGCTTCACAGGGTGTTATAAACTCCACTCTCTAACCTTCCCTGAAATTAGAATGGCCACTTGCTTCCAGGATCTTTCTCAATTTTACTCTAAGAGTGAACATAAGACTTGTTCAGAAGAATAAGTGCTTGCCCTTCACTTGGGGTTCAACAAGTATTTAACCCAACTCTAATTACTGTCCGTGGGTGGAGATGGCCTGGCAGAGCCTACTGAACATAAAAACAAAATGAGTTTTTATAATTATAGCTAACAATTTGATTAATCACTTATCCAGTGGAACATGCTATACAGTGATGACACTTTATGTGTATTCATCTCATTTAGTCATCATAACAAATCCATGAAGAATGTCTCATTATTACTCTTTTATATATGCACACACCAGAAAGCAGCAAATGTTGGATTGTTACCTAGACAGTCTGGCTCCCAAGCCTCTGTACTTACTGCAACAATGTAGTACATCAATATCTGTGTTATCAAATAAAGACTAAGGCTAACCTATTTCAAGGCAGGATGTGTTGAGGGATGGAGGGTGTCTTTACATTCCAATGTGTGCAACAGTGAGCTGATCTGTGTTATGTAAGGCCTGGAAGACCAGCACTCATGTATGAGAGGCCAATTGTCCTGGATGGTAACTCCTATGGGCAAGGTCACAAGAAAGCACTGGAATTTTAGAGGAATGCAGAACAAAGTAGATGAGATTAAAAGTTGTTCTTATTGAGATTGGTGATTTAGTTTATTCACCTTAGACCCAGAAGAACTAAGACTCCCCTAGCCCCTCTCTCTCTCTCTCTCTCTCT
>NW_007774966.1:0-3897 GCF_000696425.1 Galeopterus variegatus | reverse complement strand
TGTCCAGGAAAACAGTTTGGGGAAGGCAGTAGCTAATGGTCATTTCCATAATAAGTCCCCAATGCTGCTGCTTAGAGTTCCCTTGAGAATCATTCATCAATTCAAAAAGGAAAGGATAAGGGGGAAAAAAAAAAACCCAGAATCGAAATCATTCATAAACTAGTTTGGACATTATCTTTTGGATATTCCCCAAAGACAGAAGTTTTACAAAGATAGTGGTTGGAAACTTGTGGGCATGGGGTATGACTTCTTAAACACTCTTAGAGAAAAGAAATTAGAATAAGCTGCAAATCCTTATTATCTAACATTTTCAAACCAAAAAAAAGTCCTGCTGCAAGAAGGGTAAATGATAAATTGATAAATAAACTGGCTATTTTCCTAGAATCCTATTATTAGCATTCAGAGAGACTGTTCCAGTGTTAAAAAAACAGATCACTGGCTGCAACTTTTGGCCTTATATTTATTAGACTTAAAGGAGATCTCAGAAAGGTAGAATTTTAAAGCAACTTGCAACGTGATTTTGGCTTCACAGTTGACTAAGACTGTAGTCTGATTTTCAAGAAGTTCACTTTGTGTTATTTTTCTTGATGTTGCCAACCAGTGATGGCTTGGGAACAATATGATGGGACATGTTGTTCCTAGTCCATGGGAGAGACATAGCACAGGGCTTGTAAAGAAGAGGGTTGAGTCACCCTGTACTCTGACAGTTGGAATTAGAAACTTCGGGTGAGATATGACTGATGGCCCCTGGCTAGAATCTGTGCTCCTTCCCAGAGCAGGCAATTGAACTTTCCATGGAATCTTATAGCTGGTGACAGGGGTGAGGTTGCCCTAACCTTCTCCCAGGGCTTTGCTTGTTTATATAGGATTGTTGCCAGAGGTAGTGGGGGTGGGAGTGGGGGTGGAGGTAAGGATGATGGGGCAGGTGCTGCCTGACAGGGTCTTCCTGAGGTTCAACATTCTCCCACTGAAGCTACTGCTATTTCTTTTTATCTAACACTGCCAATCTTTGCTATCTTCTTTTCCTGATTCCCCATTTTCTTTTTCTTTGGCATAAATATTCTTTAATTGTGCCTTTTTCTGTAGGGGCCAAAACTATAACATTCTTAGAAGACAACATAGGAGTAAATCTTTCTGATCTTATGATAGGAAACTAGTTCGTAGATATGACACCAAAAGCACAAGCAAGAAAAGACAAATTGGACTTCATCAAAATTTAAAACTTTTGTGTTGCAACTGATACCATCAAGAAAGTGAAAAGACAAGCTACATGGTGGGTGAAAATACATTGAAATCATATATCTGAAAAGAGACTTGTATCAAAAATATATAAAGAACTGCTATAACTCAATAAAAAAGACAAAAAATCCTATGTAAGAATGGCAAAAGGATCTGAATATCGTGTCTCCAAAGAAGACATACAAATGGCCAATAAGCACATTAAAAAATGCCATCAAGGAAATGCAAACCACAGTGAGGTATTGCATCCCACCAACTAGGATGGCTGTAATAAAAAAAGATGGACAATTACAAGTGGCGGGGAGGATGTAGAGAAGTTGAAACTCTTTTATATTTTTGGTGGAAATGTAAAGTGGTGTACCTGTGTTTTAGTCTGTTTTGTGTTGCTATAACAGAAATACCTGAGACTGGGTAATTTATAAAGGAAAGAGGTTTATTTGGCTTATGATTCTGGGACAGCTGCATCTGGCACGGGCCTCAGGCTGCTTCTACTCATGGCAGAAAGTGGCAGGCAGCTGGAGGGTACAAGCAGATCACATGGCGAGAGGAAGCAAGAGAGAGAGAGAAGGTGCCAGGATCTTTTTAAACAACGAGCTCTTATGAGAACTAATAGAGCAAGAAATCACTCATTAATCCCCCTCCCCCAGGGAGAGCATTAATCCATTCATGAGGGATCTGCCCCCATGACTCAATCAGTTTCCAACACTGCCACATTGGAGATCAAATTTCCACATGAGTTTTGGAGGGCACAACACATCCAAACTCCATCAACTGCTATGTAAAATATTTGACAGTTCCTTAAAATTTTAAACACAAACTTGCCATATGACCCAGCAATTCCACTCCTAGGTATATGTTCAAGAGAACTGAAAACAAAAACTTGTGCATGAATGTTTACAACAGCATTATTTATAATAGCCAAAAAGTGGAAATGACTAAATGTTCATCAACTGAGGAATGGATAAACAATATTGTATATCTATACAATGGAATATTATTCAGCCATAAAAGGAAGTGAAGTATTGATGCATGCTTTATCATAGATTAACCCTGAACACATGCTAAATGAAAAAGCCAGTCACAAAAGACCTCATATTGTATGATTCCATTCATATGAATGTCTGTTGTCCCAAACAGGCAAACCTATGAACACAGAACATAGATGTGTGGTTGCCTAATGCTGGGAGGTTTGTGAGAGAATGCAGAGTGACTGCTACTAGGCACAGGATTTCTTTCTGAGCTGTTGAAAGTGTTCTAAAATTAGGTTGTTGTAATGCTTGCAAAGCTCTGTGAAAACGCTAAAAATCATTGAATTATACATTTTAAATGTGTGAATTTTATGGTATATAAATTATATCTTAGTAAAGCTGCTTAACAAAATGCATTTACCTTATAGTTTACCAAGTACTTTGACATCCATTTTTCATATGAAGTTCACAACGATCCTATGCAGTACAGTGGCTTAGGATTCTTATGCCAAATGTATACAGGAGGAAACTAATGCATTGGTAAGACACCAGGCAACTCTAGAATCCAGATGGTCTGATTTCAAATGAAGCATTCTTTTTGCCATGCTTTATAGTTCTATTACTCATTCATTTGTTCAACAATGTTTATTAAAGAGCTACTATGGCCAGACACTGTCCTAAGTGCCAGGGAAACAGCAGTGAACAAAACAGAAAAAAAAAAAATCCCTGTTTTCATGGAGCTTACATTCTAGTGAAAACAGACAATGAATAAACGGAAAAAAATTAAGTAGGGAAAGGAGATATAAGTTTTGCAACTTTAGGTAAGGCAGCTGGGAAAGGCCTCATTTTGAAAGTAGCACTTGGGTAAAGATCTGAAGGAGATGAAGGAACAATCTTAGAAGAGTGTTGCAGTCCAATGTAAAGGCCCTAAATCAAGAGCATGCCTATTGTGTTCTAGAACAACAGTAAAGCCAGTGTGGCTGGAATGGAAGACATGAGGAATATTAGAGCTGGCCAGATCATATATATTAGTACATGAGTTGTCAAAAACAATGAAAAATTTTCAAATGATATGCATTTTACTAATCTCTAAAGGTAAACAACATTAATCCATTAACAAATATATTGTGGGCCAACCATACGAAAGATATGCTAAAAACTATGATTCCCTTTATTTCTCTTTTTATTTCTTTTTTTTATTTCTTTTTTTCATTATTGTGAAGAATGCTATTGGTATTTTGATAGAGATTGCATTGAATCCATATATCACTTTGGGTAGTATGCCTCAGACTCAGGGGAGAGCCCCAGCCTATGGATCCAACCCATGACTTTGGCCCAGCAAAACTCCACATCGCTAGGGGCTTGTTCTACAACCACAGAGTCTCGAACGGGAACCAACGTGGTTTAACATCACCACCACCACACCTACTGTCAAGCAAAGACAATTCACCTCCCACAGTAGCAACCAGGGCCACTACACTGCCAACCTCAGTGTAATAGAAGAAGCAAACCTGCTACCAAATGACCACGAGTGAGCAAAAAAATACTAAAAAACAATCAAGAAGGAATGAGATCACCAAAAGGATCCAGTAATGCTCCAAAGTCAGACTCCATGGAATAGGGAATCCTTGAATGTCTGAAAAAGAATTTCGAGCAATGATCTTAAGAAAACTTGAAGAAATAAAGGAAG